>NW_024395824.1:253909-394320 GCF_016617805.1 Bactrocera tryoni
TTGGCATTGTTTTATCAGTGTAGCTATTCTTTGTCTCTTTATCGGGAAAAAATATTTCTTCGATTATTGCATTTTATTTCCCTGAGCGTTCCTAGGATCCTGGAAATCCAACGCAGGATTGCTCTTGCCAACAGGTGCTACTTCGGACTGAGTAGGCAATTGAAAAGTAAAGTCCTCTCTCGACGAACAAAAGCCAAACTCTATAAGTCGCTCATAATTCCCGTCCTGCTATTTGGTGTAGAGGCTTGGACGATGACAGCAACGATGAGTCGACGTTACGAGTTTTCGGGAGAAAGGTTCTGCGAAAGATTTATGGTCCTTTGCGCGTTGGCCACGGCGAATATCGCATTCGTTCGACGCAGTAGCCGCCGGGGGAAGCAGAGAAAGAGGAAGACCTCCACTCCGTTGGAAGGACCAAGTGGAGAAGGACCTGGCTACTCTTAGAATATCCAATTGGCGTCACGTAGCGAAAAGAAGAAACGACTGGCGCGCTGTTGTTAACTCGGTTATAATCGCGTAAGCGGTGTCTACGCCAATTAAGAAGAAGAAGAAGAAGAGCGTTCCTATGGGCCCTGTTGTGAGTCCGTAAAATAATTTCGTTCTGGTCCGTTTCATTTGTTATGTCTTATACTTTAATTTGAGTGAATCTTATTTTGAAGGATCTAAAATTTTTCTAGATTCTGGATATAATCTTTGAATCTGTCCCATTACGTCTTCTGTCGTGTAGATACCGTTTATTAGTGAAGGGTTTAAGTACTTTCTCAATATTTTCTTAAAATTATCATCAGAATATGTTACTTGAAAAACGGTTTGTCTAAGGAATGGTAAACTTATAGTCAGGAGGATGTTTTTTGTAAATAAAAATTTGGTTTGTAAAAGCATTTATCGGTACATCAATGCTGGGAGTAAGAATATGAGAAGACCTTTGAGCACTATGTTGCGTTTCTGTTATTGAATTAATTTCATTTTGTTTTGGTACTCGAGACAATGCATCGGCAACTATATTTTCCTTTCCTGGTTTATAGAGTAATTCCTTATTGTACTCATCTAGGTAAGACTTCCATCTTTTAATCGCTATTCCACCTCTCCAATTACAATCGTGTGTGAGTATTTCGTGATCTGTATAAATTTTTACTTTAGAGCCACCATAAAGGTTATCTTTGAAAGACTTTACTGCCCAACATATGACTACAATTTCTTTTTTTGCAGTTTCATATCTTTTTTCAGTTTTTGATAGAGTTCTCGATATAAACGCAATTGGTCTGTCTGCTTCAGAGAGTACAGCTCCTATCGCATGGTCAGAGGCGTCTGTAGTTAAAATTAATTCTTTATTGAAATCAGGATATTGTAGTATTACGTCAGAGATATTAAGGCATTTTTTAACTGTTCAAATGCTTTCTTGGCCTCATTACCTGGAAGTATTGTTTTCCTAGCCGATGTCCCTCTTGATATTCTTCCATCTTCTCCTCTGAGTAGTGCTGTGAGCGGTTTGACTATTGCAGCGTACCCCATTATAAACCTTATATCGGGTGATTTTTTAAGAGCTTGATAACTTTTTTTAAAAAAAAAACGCATAAAATTTGCAAAATCTCATCGGTTCTTTATTTGAAACGTTAGATTGGTTCATGACATTTACTTTTTGAAGATAATTTCATTTAAATGGTGACCGCGGCTGCGTCTTAGGTGGTCCATTCGGAAAGTCCAATTTTGGGCAACTTTTTCGAGCATTTCGGCCGGAATAGCCCGAATTTCTTCGGAAATGTTGTCTTCCAAAGCTGGAATAGTTGCTGGCTTATTTCTGTAGACTTTAGACTTGACGTAGCCCCATAAAAAATAGTCTAAAGGCGTTAAATCGCATGATCTTGGTGGCCAACTTACGGGTCCATTTCTTGAGATGAATTGTTCTCCGAAGTTTTCCCTCAAAATGGCCATAGAATCGCGAGCTGTGTGGCATGTAGCGCCATCTTGTTGAAACCACATGTCAACCAAGATGCTAACAAACTTTTTGTTGCCAAAAATGGAAGAACTGAACTTGGTTGACATGTGGTTTCAACAAGATGGCGCTACATGCCACACAGCTCGCGATTCTATGGCCATTTTGAGGAAACTTCGGAGAACAATTCATCTCAAGAAATGGACCCGTAAGTTGGCCACCAAGATCATGCGATTTAACGCCTTTAGACTATTTTTTATGGGGCTACGTCAAGTCTAAAGTCTACAGAAATAAGCCAGCAACTATTCCAGCTTTGGAAGACAACATTTCCGAAGAAATTCGGGCTATTCCGGCCGAAATGCTCGAAAAAGTTGCCCAAAATTGGACTTTCCGAATGGACCACCTGAGACGCAGCCGCGGTCAACATTTAAATGAAATTATCTTCAAAAAGTAAATGTCATGAACCAATCTAACGTTTCAAATAAAGAACCGATGAGATTTTGCAAATTTTATGCGTTTTTTTTTTAAAAAAAGTTATCAAGCTCTTAAAAAATCACCCGATATAATAACCTGATAGTCCAAGAAATCTGAGCTCTTTGAAGGTTTTTGGGCATGGGTAATAAGCTATGGCTTCTACCTTGTCTGAGATAACAAATTCTAAGAAATCTACTTTAGTTTAAAGGAACTCGCATTTATCTTGTTGGCATTTGATGTTTGCTGCGTTCAAAATTTGGAAAATTAGATCAAGGTGTTTACAGCGTGACTGTAGCAAATTTTCTATATGTGGCTTCAAGGGCTCGTTGAAATATAGAAGGGGCGTTTTTAAGCCCAAAGGGGAGTCTGGTGAATTCATATTTTCCGTTATTAATTGAAAAGGCAGTTTCCTCAATATCGCTTTCTTTTCGAAGACTTTGATGAAACCCACTCTTAAGGTCTAGTACGGAAAATAATTTATTATTACCTAACTGGGCGAGTACTCCGTTAATATCTGATATTTTGTACCTGTCCGCTATTCTAACACTATTTAGTTTTGTGTAACCGATTATCATTCTATATTTTTGTATGTTTGAGGCGTCTAATTTTTTTGGTACAATCCACTCAGGCGAATTAAATGGTGATCGAAATGGACGTATAATATTGTTATCTAAAAGTTCTTTAACTTGTTTCTTGACTTTTTTTTTCAAAGCCATGAGGTACTGATAGAATTTAGAGTATACTTACATTCGATGTATGGAAGTGAGGAGTCAGTTGGCTTCAGTATATTCGTTAAGTGTTTCATCGTATTCCATCTGTTCTTCTTGTTCTGTAATAGTTTGCTGATGATAATAGTTGGTGCTAACTCCTCCATATCTGGTTGTTGGTAGGTGTCTGTTTCAATATTAAAATTTCTTTGTCGTTTCGCTATTTCGTTTGATAGCATGGTGGGCCTTTTACCTAAATCAAATTGTGGCCTGTTCATGTAGTTAATGTGTTTGGTTTGAATACTTCTGTCAATGTCCATCGGTTCTGGTCGTGGTGGTGGTTTGGCTACCATAAGACGAGGGGGTTGGTATATTTGTCTCTGTACGTTAGGATACTGTTGGAATGGATTACCTACATTAATAAAGTATTGTCTTTGTTGTGGCTGTCCAAAAAAATTATTTGAGTGTCTGGGATACATAGTTGAATTTTGCATTGTGCTAATTCTAGGTGGAAGGGAAGGTTTAGTCTGAAAATATAGATTGTTAAGGATCTGAATATGGCGTGGTACTGTCATTAGTCTATTGGATTCATTTCTGAATGTATTTTGTTGTCCTCTATTTGACGTATGATTGGTATGGTATGCTTGATTCTCCAACTTTAAGCATAAGTGTAATGCAGTTGGTAAGTCTGTAGGCTCCTTCATGCCGAGAAGACATAAAAAGTCTCCACGTAATCCGCGTATAAAGGTATCGAGGGCCCTTATCTCTCTACAACTTGGTCATTAACTGTACCGCTTCAATGTCTAATTCTATCTAATTATATACAGCCTATTTTGTTAAGTATCAAAGAAAGATGCTTTTAAACAACCTGATGGAATTCTTCTACAGATTGGTTAGGATTTTGTGCTATTGTGGTCAATTCGTATTCCAAGGTACCTTAATCCCTTTTTGCTGCGTAGTGTAGCGTAAGACATTTCGAAATGGCAGTCCAATTTAAAGGAACGTTGTGAGACTCTAACGCCGTACCTGCGTTTCCAGTTATTTTGTTACGAGCAGTATGCAAAATAACAAAGTACTTTGCAATACCAATTGTGTGTTCGTATGTTTTCAATATGCTATCGATATTTTTCTTCAATGGAGCAAACTCGGACGGGTCACCGGAAAATTCTCGTAGGCTTTTTACGATATCGAGTACTTTATCTAATTCTCCCAAATCTCCTTGATGCTCTGGGTCAATTCCAGGACAACCTAATGTTTAAAGCCAAATAAATGACTTTGAGATTATTGTAACAAAATTGGAAATTGTTCACTTAAAACTTGCCGAATGGCATCTGTTAAATCATTTGGTTGTGTCATGTTTCTGTTGTCCTCGGGCGCCAGTTAATCTATGTATATACTTATATAAAAGAAAGTGACGTTGTTACTACGCTTATAACTGGAGAACGCCTGGACCGATTTCGGTGATTACCACCAATTCGGACAGGTCTCCGCCCAAACAAGGAGAATACTTAAGAAAATTCTGGAAAATTTTCCGAAAACCAAAATTATGAAGAAAATAAATTTTCAAATACGATTTTAAAAAGGAAATAAAAACGAACATTATTTTAAATGCTGGCGCATAACTCAAAAACGCCTGGACCAATTTTGCCAATTCTTTTTTTAAAATGTTCGTTGAGGCTCAAGGATGGTTTTTATGGCGAAAAAAATCGAATAATTGCCGGAAAACCCCTAAAAAGAGCCCTTTTCTTTTTCCCATACAAACGAATGAATGCTTTTAGTAACGCTAATGCTCGAGAACAGCTGAACCAATCTTGGTGAAATTTTCAGAGGTTGTTCGCTGTGGATCGAGGAAAGTTTAGAAATAAAAAAAAAACCGTACGTTTTTCGTGAGGAAAGGTCGGAAATTTGGAAAATTCCAAAAAAATAACTTTTTTTCATACAAATTTTTTATTCAACTTTTTTCCTTTTGTTTTTCAATTGTCAAATTTGTCGTTTGCTTTCTTTATTCCGGTTATTCAAACAAAAAATTATTGAAATTTATTCCGTGAAAACGTTATGTGTGCTTCACACAAAGTGCTCAATTACAGATTGAAATTTGTTACGATGCCACGAAGAGGTCGCGTTCGTTTTGGCATCAACATAAGTATGTATGTATATTGACAGCCCATGGCACATGACCGAGTATTCCCAGGATGCGATGACATACGAATGAAATTATGGATCGCGGGCAATCAGCAAGCGATCGTCACGATGTCAGAGGACAACTTTTCAAACAACAGTTGCGATGTTTTGTAAACTTTATCTTAAAGCAACGTATATGTGGTACTGTTACATGTTGGATGTACTCTGTTGAGAGAGGATGGTGGATGGTGGATGGTGGATGGTGGTTACACCAAAACAAATTGATGAAATCCTTTCTGCGGAAATTCCTGATCCAGAGATAGAAGCAGAATTATACGAAACCAATATGGTTCACGTACCTTACAGACATCACAATACCACTTCGGTTTGTATGTCTGACAATAAATGTACGAAACACTATCCAGATGCTTTTCATTCGGAAACACAAACTAGAAATGATGGATATCCAATGTATCAGCGTCGCTCACCAGATGACAATGGCAGAACATTTAGCATTCAATTTAGAGGCGTGAATATCGAAGTTAACAACACATCGAAGTCGACAACATATGGATCGTACCATATTCGCCACTGTTGTCTAATTCACATTCAAAAGTCATGTTAATGTTGCGTATTGCAGTTTGGTGTAATCGATAAAATACGTGTGTAAATACGTCACCAAAGGAAGCAACATGGCGGTTACTGATCTTGAACGATACGGTCGATACGTGAACTGCAATAAAGCGCTTTGTATGATATTTACTTTTGCGATTCATGAACGTTTTCCGACTGTTGTGCGTCTCGCAGTTAATTTGGAGAATGCACAATGGGACAGAACGCCATTTTTTTATATATCTATTCCTGTAAAGTAAGTTATTTTTCTATTAGTAGATTATCCATATATATCTAAAAGTAACAATAAAACAGCCTGTTGGCATCTCATTTTTGGCGCGCTTTCAAAATCAGCTGATTGTGACTGCTTGTTAATGTTTTGATACATGCAATTTAAAGCTTTCAAGTAAATCGGCTGTGAAATTTTAAGTGAACCAAAAACTTTATTTTTAAATCATGGAAATCAATCGACAAGGTACTATGTAAATGCATATTGTAAAAAGAAAATGTGTGTATATTTGCCTATTGTGTATTCATTCTTCCATATTCATACTTCCATATAAATTAACAAATATTTGTGTTCCGTGAAGTAGAACTTCTTGGCTCCCGCTGCCTTCTGCTCAAAACCTGTTCCAAACGTATTGTGATTATGTCTTCTTAAATGTGTTATACAAATTATTTGCTCATTTTTGCTCGCTTTTTTGAAAATTGGGTTTTTTAAGGAAAATATGAATTCGCCCATGAAGAATTGCTGCAAAGATGGAAGTCAAATGATCGAAAAGATGACAGTATTTTGAACTACATTTATAAAAAAATTAATGGAGACACGTTAAAAGAAGACAAAAGCAAAGAAATAAAAAAGAAAGTTGTAAATTTTTGTAGCTTTATTAGAAAGCATTTACCAAATTGCAACAGACTGTTGAGCAGATTCAAAGAAAAACATTCTGAATGGCTTGCGTCGAAAATGACATTGGTAGTTGAAAACAAAGATTGGAAGAGTGCTTCTGCCAGCAAACTAGGACGTCCACTTTTTATTTTTTTATTTATTTAAATGAGAACTAATTATTAATAATTAATACACAGAGAATTAAGCACTGGCTACCAGGGCCTTCGGCTATCTATTACAATAGTTATCTCTAATTAAAATTAAGTGTGAAATTAATACTGAGTTTTTATTTGCTTATAATATTTAAATGTTATTTATCTTACATATCTTAAGAAAATTGTTGATAGCATTTATGTTGTCATTGTTTGGTGTTTTCAGCAGACGGGAGGGTTCCCTGTTTCCAAAGATGGTTTTCCTTTTTTGTGCTAGTGCAGTGCAGTCGTTTAGGATGTGGTTAACTGAGTCGTTTGGATGATTGCAAAGTGTGCAGCTAGGTTTTTCCGTTTCGTTCAGCAGATAATTGTGTGTTCTTAAAGTATGACCTAATCTAAGGCGCACAAATATTTTTATGTATTGGCAGGAACAGTCGGATGGGTAGTTTTGCTTGACACCAGTGGGATTGTGTTCCTTGTATTGGTGTTGAAAGTTTATCCAGTCTCTAGAGTTTGACTCGTAAAGCTCTTTTTACTAGGTTGCGAATATCTTTTGATGTGACGTGTGCGTACGAGAAAACTGGTTCTCTACTCGCCTTTTTGGCGCGATCGTCTGCAAGTTGGTTGCCTCTAATACCAGCGTGTCCAGGGATCCACATTATCTTGATTATGTTTTTGTGTTTATATAAAATATCTTTTATATTCTTGATCAATACTGAGTTATTTGTATCTATCATTCAACAGCGCGGTAATTGTCGATTTGCTATCACTGCATATGATGTGTTTTTCTTTAGATTGTGCAATAAATAGCACCGCTTCGTATATCGCAGCCGCTTCAGCTGTAAGTATAGAGCAGTACGGTGGTAAAATACCGACGTTATAATGACACCTTGGTCGTTTGTCACTGCAAACGAAGTGTGGGTGTCCGATTTTGATCCATCGGTGTAGATAATTTTCCACTCTGGTTTATAAGTGTTTACTGCGTCGTTAAATAGCTGGTTATATTGTTCTGCGTTGGTGGTTGATTTTTGATACTTGAATAACGTACTTATTATGCATGATTTTAACGTCAGCCAATGAGGATGAGTGTTCTCCTTTATTAATTGTGGTGTTGATATTATGTCAAGTTTTTTATAATGTTTATACATTGTACGATCGTGGATAGTTTTTGGTGGTACGATATGTTTTCATCGCATTAAACAAAGGAGTTTTTGCAGTGGAGGAGCTTTGGTATGAGCATCATTGTATTCTGCTTTGTTCGGAGATGGATGCTGGGTAGACCTGCTTCAGTTAAGACCACTTTGGTTGGAGAAGTAGGGAATGCGCGAATGCTCCTTTTTACCGCTATGTGATAAGGGGTTTCAATGAGTGCGAGATGGGACTTAGCACAGTGTCCATAGATTGCGAGTCCAAAGTCTATTTTTGACAACATCAATGCTTTTACAATATTTATGAGAGTTGAGATATGGATATGACAGTGTTTTGAAGAGAGAAACTTTATAATATTTAGTCTATTAAGTAAACTTAATCTAACATATTTACAATGTTCCTTAAATGTTAGTTTTTGTCAAAAATTAAGCCAAGTATTCTTAAAGTTGTAGTGTGAGGAATTTGTGTGTTTTCGAAGGATAGGTTAGGAAGGTGCATTTTCTTTTTCTGCAAACGTGAAATGTTGCGCTTTTGCTTGCAGAAACTTTTGTTCCTGACGTTTTAGACCATTCTGCTATTTCGGTTAGGATGTTGCTAAAAATGATTTTTACTTGGTTTAAATTTTTAAAGCCGAAAAATTAAAACATCGTCTGCGTAGATGATATGGTCTACACATCGGTATGAGGTTATTAAGTTGCTTAATTGGTTAAAGGCAATAATAAATAGTGTTGTTGAAAGGGAGATCCTTGGGGTATGCCATTATGTAGGGGTATATGTTGGAGTTGTGGTTACTAACACTTACTGTAATCTTACGATTTGAAAGGAATGACTTTATGAAATTATACATTTTATCTCCAATGTCCCATTTTTTTAATTCTTGTAATACCGTATGAGCTCCAATTCTATCGAATGCTTTCTCAAAATCTAGACTGAGGACGGATAAGTGATTTTTGGTAGATATTGTTGTTGTAGCGTGGTGTTCAAAGTAAAGAAGTGGGTCAATGACGCCAAGACCACTTTGAAAACCAAACTGGTTGGGGCTTATCAGTCCTTTTTGTTTTAAATACCACATGAGTCTCTTTGATATAATTTTTTCCAAAACTTTGGCAATGCAGGGTATCAAGGAAATAGGTCTGAAGTCTGAAATTGAGGCACTCGATTTGTTGGGTTTAGGGATGGGAATAATTGTAGCTTTTTTCCATTCTTGAGGTACAATACCCTGTTTTAATATGTTGTTGTATAGGGTTATAAGTCTGATTTTTAAAGAGTATGGAAGATTTTTAGGAGGGGTAGGAAATTTTGTCTGATCCTGGGGTTTTTCCGGACATTTTGCTGATAGTAGAATCGAACTCTTCTAATGTAATGGGAGATTCTATCAATGTAGCTTCGAAACACGGGGATGGGTTGTGGTATGTTTGGGAAATGATTTGATTAGAAAGTGTTATAAAATTCGGATGAAAGTTGAAATTTTTGGAGTTGTTTGACCATGTTTGTGCAAAGTTTTCAGCAATATGCTGCGGATCGTAAATGGGACCTACGGGAGATTGAATAAAATCAATTTTATTTTGTTTATGTCCTCCTGAAAGAGATTTGATGTCATTCCATATTTTTTAGAGCTTGAAGTGGGTTTTATATTAGCTGTTAGTTTTCAAGGGCTATGCGTTTAGCAGACTTTAGTTCTCTTCTGAAGTTAGAGTTTGCTTTTTTGTATCTAATTAAGTTTTCAGTTGTTACGTTTTGTTTGAATTTAGACCAAAGAGCTTGTTTTGTATTTCTCAAGGCAGTTAATAGATTGGACCAATACGGTAGTTTGGCGGAAAATTTTTTTGTGCTAGTTTGGGGAATGGAGATATGTGCAGCGGATCGAATAATCCTTTTTATTTTTGATGCTTCTGCGTTTATGTTTTCTGATATTATTTCAACACTTGTTGATGTGTTGAGCAGGGAGCAATATTTTAACCAATCAGCTTTATCTGTAAGAAATTTTGATCTCGGCTTAATTATGTATTGCATCGGTGTGATGAGGGTAGTTATGATAGGAAAGTGGTCGCTATTGTGAAGGTCTTCTAGAGTATAAGAACAGAGTTTATGGGCTATGGAAGCTGAAACAAAGAGCGATGTCTATATGAGTGAAAGTTTTGTGGGAGGAAAAGTGAGTTGGTGATCTATCATTAAGAACAAATAAGTTTTTGAGAAAATAACATCTTCCATTATTTGGCCTCTTCCATTTGAGAAGGTAGATCCCCATAGGGGGCTCCAAGCATTAAAATCTCCAATGATTATTGTGGGTGCAGGAACAGCGTTAATGACACCTATTAGTTCTCCTGCAGTAAACTTTTGATTCGGAGGGATGTAGCATGTGACTATGGAAAATTTGAAACCGATGTTAATTTCTATTGCAATGGCGGAAATGTTGGAAAAGACTGGGATACGTTTGTGTTTGATATGTTTTTTGATAAACAGGGCAATGCCTTGTTTAGCTGATTTGTTTTGTGGTAGATTATGGAAATAACCAATGTATTTGTGAGGAGTATATGCAGTTTTATTTGCTGGGAGGTGAGTTTCTTGTAATGCAATTACGTGTGGTGAGAATTCATTTATGAGTATATTTAAATCTGGATAATTGTTAAATAGACCTTTCAAATTCCACTGGAGAATTCTCATAGTCTATTTTGTGATGGGGGTTGTGTGGGTAATGGGGCGGCAGGAGTGTTACTGAGTTGGGTGATCAAGTTTGAAATGAGTGAGTTTGTTGCGTTGTAGTCAAAAGGTGTTACAGTTGAGTCTTCGACTGCACTTGTTGTTGAAACGAATGAGTTGAATTTGTTTGATTTATAGTGGTTGTTACATTTTCTTCGTTGTTTGTGCTGATTGTTTTAGAGTTGGAAGTTGTAGGTGAAGTAATAGAGGAGAGCGAGATTTGCTCTTTTGTTTGAGTGTTTTGTTGATTGTTTGTGGGAGTTATGTTTGTCGGGTTGTTAATAACGTTAGCGAATGAAGGAGATGAAGAATTGAAAACAGGTGGTGTTTGTGCTTTATGGATATTTACTGCTTCGCGGAAAGAGCATTTATTGTCTGTTTGAATTGTTATTATATTCTTAATTTGAGTGAACTTTGGACACAGTTTACTTGAGGCTGGGTGAACAGCAGAACAGTTTGCACAGAGAGTGCGAGTACAGGGTGAGGGATTGTGGGTTGGTAATGCACATGTATCAAAAGTAGGGACCTTATTACAGCGTTTTTTAGTGTGACCAAGTAACTGGCAGTTTTTGCATCTCATAGGATTTGGATAGTATGGTCTTACCTTTGTTTGTATACCATGAAACATCAATTTTTTCCGGTAGGGAGTAGCGATCGAAAGTTAGGAGGACTACACCACTTGGAGTTGGTTGGCTATTTATGTATTTCGGAAATTTATAAATTGATATGACACCCTGTTCTTTCAAGTTTTCAATTATTTCGTTCTCTGGAATATCGTTTAGGCACGGGCGTAAATAGTACCTTTGCATGAGTTTAGATTTTTGTGGAGCTCAATTTTTACACTGCATATCCCAACGAGTTGCTTTGTTGTAGTGAATTTTTTGCGATAGTGCTATTTTTAACTAGGAGTAGAAATTACCGTCCCTTAGTTGACTGATTTTTATTATTTCAGAGCTAATATGTTTCAGGGCTTTGTGAACGGCGAAGCAGGAAAAATTTATTCAACGGTTTATTTGCATCACTTGAACTTACCACTATATATTTAGGACTGTCTTTAATTGTTGTTGGTAGAGTAGGAAATAATTCTTCATTCGATATAGGGTTGGCTTTTTTTTTTTTTTGCTTGAGGACTAGAAGATAATAGGGCAGAACCTATTATTTTCTAGAGCGGTCCCCCAAGGGGACATGTTTTTACAATTTGATTTAATTAATAAGAGTTAGTAAATAAGAGCAGGCCTATTGAAAAATAAGGTGCGAAAAGGAATGCGAAAATGTAACTTGCACTAGCGAAATTGATTAACACAACGAAATTACTGATAGCACAACCGTATGCGTCGAGTGACAGTCGGAGACTGACGTCCACTTTTAAATTATGATGAAGGTAGTCAACGTTTGAAACGTAAATTGGCCTTTGAACTATCAACAGAGTGGGAGCACAAAACCCAACTTCTTGTTCATGCTGCTGCAGTTTCAGCAAAAAAATCAAATAAAAGCGACATGGCGTATGTTTTAAAGGAATGCTCATCATCATCTTCAACAGCAAGTGAAATTAGGAAAAAACTTCGCTTCAATGAACCACTTCAACTCACTCCTGATGAAGCGTTAACTTTCTTATTGGAAAATTCGTTTAGTAAACAGCAGTAGGATTAACATTCGATTGTTAAATAAAAATCGACATTGCAACATATATCCAAGCTATCATACTGTTTATGAGGCGAAATTAAAATGCAGACCGATTGGCATAACTGTTTCGGAAACTAATGCGGTAATTAGCTTGCAAAACATACTTGACCACACGGCTGGCCGTATTATTTTAATGCAGGAAGATGTTATAAATCAGATTGCAAATACCGATGAAACGAAATTAATTGCTAGCTATGGATTCGATGGAACAATAGGACAGAGCATGTACAAGCAGAAATTTGAAGGAGATGCACCAGAATCGTTGGATGAATCTTTATTTGTAACAACTTTAATACCGATAAAATTAATTGATTCTTCAGACAGAGTAATTTATTGTAATCGAACTCCACAATCCGTAAGATTTTGCTGGCCAATTAAAATCGAATTCATCAAAGAAACTAAAAATCAAATATTAGCGGAGAAAGCAAATTTGGATTCACAAATTAATAGTTTGACACCTCTCGAATACAACCTTAATGGTGGATACATCACTGTAAGCTATGATCTGCATATGACGTTAATAGATGGTTAGGTGTTAAATGTATTAACTGGTACAAATTCTAATCAGTGTTGCCCAGTATGTGGTGCAAAACCAAAAGACTTTTTAGCAACGAAGGATTTGAAATCCAGCGTTTTTAAGAAAAAACCTGGAGCACTTCAATATGGTGTAAGTCCTTTGCATGCGTGGATTAGATTCCTGGAATTTGTATTAAAAATCTCATATAGAATTGACATAAAAAAGTGGCAGGTTAGGGATGGTGTAAGTCCTTTGCATTCGTGGATTAGATTCCTAGAATTTGTATTAAAAATATCATATAGAATTGACATAAAAAAGTGGCAGGTTAGGGATACAATAGATAAACTAAGTATGAGAACTAGAAAACGGAAAATTCAAAAACAATTGTGGGAAGAAATGGGGCTACATGTTGATAAACCAAAACAGAATGGCTGTGGAAGCACAAATGATGGAAATACGGCGAGGAGAGCATTTACAAATACTGAGACCTTAGCATCAGTTCTGGAGTTTGACATTAAAATTTTGAAGAATTTATATCTTATATTAATTTCAATTTCATGCGAATACCAGATCAATGCGGAAAAATTCGAAATATTTTGTAGTAAAACTGCTTTACTATATATGGAAAAGTACTCTCGGTTTCCTATGTCAGCAACCGTCCACAAAATATTAGTCCATGGTTCACAGATAATAAGAGCTTCAGTAGTTCCTGTCTTGGAGAAAATGCGGCCGAGGCTCGAAATCAGTTCTATAAGAAGGATAGAAATGCACATGCCAGAAAAAGTAGCAGAGCATACAATTTGTCTCATGTTTTTCATAGATCTATGGATTTCTCAGATCCTCTTATATCAAGTTTGCGTTGTTTAGTATCTGTACCGAATTTCAAGGCACTGAGTAAGTTTTTAGAGTTTATGCCAAAAAAAAGCATTCTGTCCCATTGTGGAATGACCAAATAGTCTATTTCAACACAGAGAATACAGTACAGACAGAGAAAACACTTTCCTCAGTGAACCGTTTGCGAGAACTTGCTCTATTCGGAAATATCTTGATATTATACATACAATTACAATTACAATTGCTGGAACATGATAATCACTGGAATGAAGTTCGCTCACTTTTCGCGATGATCAGCCATCAAATTAGCGTCAATTATGGAATACGAATAAAAATGACATTGCCGAAGACATTTTACATCGTATTCGCTAAGAATTGGATATCAATTCCATCTTCCTTTTATCAATTCACCAAAGATGAACTCATCACGAATATTCGGACATTGGACAAATTATCGTAACTACAATTCCTTAAGTGCACGCGAAATGTTAGCTGCAAAAATACCGATGTTGTTGACTTAAACTGGAAGATTCAAAGTCAAATTCCGGGAGACTTGCGCTCATACAAATTGATCGATCGTGGAATTTCTAAATTCTTTGAATAGGCTTGGTATGCCACCGCATCATTTGCGTCTCAAAGTTGGATCTGTCGTTATTATGTTCCACAAACTTCTGGCGCCGAAACTGTGTAATGGAACCTGACTGATTGTGACACAGCTATCGAATACAAAGGTGCAGAATGCTTGATTCTACGAATTCCTCTGAGTTCTAACGATTTGCCATTTCAGTTCAAACGTATTAAGTTTCCAGTGAAAATTGCATTTGAGACACAAGGATAGTCGCATAGTGAATGGCATACATTTGGAAATGCTATGTTTTTCACTCGGCCAGATATACGTGGCCTGCTCACGAGTTGGAAAACCATCTTTTCTATACACCGGAACAGAAACCAAAAAACGTTGTTTATCAAGCTGCGATACATTGAAAAAAAGTGAAATGATAAATTCAACTTTTTCATTTCTAAACACATAATTTCAAGCAGGACAACGACTGCGGGGTCAGCTAGTTTTCAATAAATTTAAACAACTTAAATTTTGTTCATACTTTATTTATTCACTTCCAATATGTGACTAAACTAAATATCTTACAAATACTCTAAGCTAGCTGTGGGTCGATGGCAGCCGCGCAGTAGTTATTGGCGTCAGAGTTTTGCTGATATTGCTTGATCAGCACTTGTAGTTTATTTTGTTTATATCGATCGATCGTTGGAATTATATTTATTAATACTTAGTAAGTGGAAGTTTATTTATTAAAACTTTGTGTCGATCGATTCTGAGAGTTGGAACGGATTTTGGTTTTAATATAATTTCTTCGAGTTATTGAACTTTAATAATGTTGCAATGAATATTGCTAGATTGTTGGAATTAATTTTGATACATTGCTGTAATGAATTTCGATACATTTTGGTATATTGAATATCGGCACTTACATATCGAAGCTGATTTTTGCGAGCCAAGGAAAAATATTTTAGAATTCACAAATATTTTAAATTGGAACTATGTTACCACTTCTTTCCGAAATACACCAGAAAGTGCATGGTCAGCGTCTGCACTACCTGTTGTGCAGAATAAGATTCGTGGAAACGAATCACGCCACGGGTAATAATTTAGTTTAGAATTAAGTATAAATATTGTACTTTGGTTAAGCTAAGTTTCAGTTTTGATTACTCCAATAAAGCTACGCGGTAACACTGCCCCAATGCAGCTCCGCTAAAAAATTCTATTTTTTTGGTTTTTTAATAACCAAAAGCTTAACTGGCGCCCGAGCTAAAAGTTATCGCAGTACCGCGATAAGTAATTAAATAATAGAGAAAGAAAGACCTTCTAGTAGCATAAAGCAAACGGGAAGCACTAGTTGCTAACCAGCTCTATCCGTGAGTGGAAAGAACAGAAACAAACAAAAAAAAAAAATAAATCAAAAAGTGTTAAAGAAGAAGATATAAATACAAATCAGCAAGATCAACAAAGTGAAAATACAGAAAAACAACTGGATATGAAAAATTAATGTAATAAAATGAATTCTGAAAAATATAAGTGTCTAAATTAGTGAAAACTATATGAACAAAAAGTGACTGTAAAAGTGTAAAGCTGCTATTGAAGCTTAAAATTGCAACAACTTCAAAAGAAGTTACAAAAACAAATATTATAAGAACAAAATGCAAAAAAGTTTTGTTCAAAAAAGTCAAATGCAAAATTTATATGTTAAATTAAGCAACAACTATTCTATGGTGGAAAAAAGTTAAATTTTTTTTATAAACAAAATAAAAACAAACACAACGTAACATAACCAAGCGCATTGTGCCGTAGCGTTAAAAGGAAAAGCAGAATTAAGGAAAAGATGCTGCATACAAACGGAATTCTTCTCCCCCAACAACAACCACATACAGCTCAGCAAGTGGATGACGATTCTATATCCGGCCCGGCAGCTAATAGAAATACTATCAGTAGTAACAGCAACAATAGAATCCCCAACAATCCTGTAAGTAGAAGCAGCCTATAGTAACTACTTAGACATTATATTAAGAATATTAATATATTATTATACTAAGAATATTAAAAATATACAAATGACGAACCCCAATAATTTATTCCGCCCTCCAATCCTTCCCCCCAATTCGGCACCTAATACCCCGAACGACCTGGACGACCTGTCCAGGCTCATAGCTAGTATGGCTTTAGACATAGTAAAGACACAGAGACCGCAAGTGGTACATGCGGCATTACACCCAAATGCAATTGCAACCAACATTACGGACCAAACAGTAGACATAGAACATAGGAACAACTTAGGCGAATTGGATAGGATACCTGATATCGTAAAATGTCTAAAGGAATTCTCTGGCAATTCAGGAGAATTCAAATCGTGGAAAAAAGCGTAGATCGGGTTTTAGCTATATACGAGCCTCAAAAGAGACACCGAAATATTACGGAATTTTAAGCGTATACGGAACAAAATAATAGACAATGGCGATGCGGCATTGGAAGCATACAATACACCACTTGATTGGCAATCAATTTCCAAATGTCTAATTATGCACTACGGTGGCAAGCACGACTTGTCAACATTAGAATATCAAATGACCACAGTGGTCCAAGGAAATAGAACAGTTTTAGATTTCTATCAACAGGTTTATAGCCACTTTTCATTGATACTGAATAAATTAGGTTGTCTCGATATGTGCAACGAATCTCTTCGCATGCTGACGCAAGCATATAGAGACAAAGCATTAGATACTTTTATAAGAGGGCCTAACGAGGATTTACCTAGACTATTAGGAATGCGAGAGCCGGTAGACCTGCCGCAGGCTTTTCATCTCTGTTTAAAACTACAGAACCAAAACTTTCGTATGCCACAAAAGCACAAAGGCACCAATTTTACCCCCAGCTAGCGCATTTACCCCAACCACAGCGGACAACTTGGTAACCAAGACAACAACAATATAACAATTTTCACTACGATAGTAACCCCTCAAGACCTCCGAAACCGCAGCCACGTTCAGAGCCCATGGACGTCGACCCGAGCATACACTCGCGTCGAGCACTTGGCGAGAGACCACAACAATTTCCGAATCAACAGCGAAGCAAAGAGCAACGAACATTTAACATTGACACAGCTTCACAGGAAGACGGACAATTTGGTGAACCAAGCGATATTCATTTTTTAGAATAATTAGCTCTTCGCTCCCCTTCTTCAAAGTAAAGGCGGAGACCGGCAGAATTTTAAAATTTTTAGTGGATACAGGTTTCAAATCCAAAACGGCAATCCCTTTTTTGCAAAATCTATTGCGGGAAAATTAGTAATCAGCGAACATACTTATGTTCAACTTTTTGACTTTAATGATAAAATTAAATTCTATCTAATGCCACTTCTCAAAACATTTGACGGTATTCTAGGGAATGATACTCTTCGCGAATTTAAAGGCATTATATACACTGGCGAAAATTACATGACTTTAAGTAACGGCTTTAAGGTTCACCTCAAACAGCTCCCCTCACAGCGAGTGAACGCAATTAATGTAGATGAGGGAAACCCCTCAGAAAATCAAATGCACACTATGGAAACATCGTAAGTAAATACCCAAAGCTTTTTTCCGAACCTGACGAAAAGCTATCCTATAAAACAAAAGTTGTCGGACAAATTCGAACAACATTCAATTCCCCTGTTTACACAATATTCTATCCATAGCCTGCAGCATTGAAACTGGAAGTGGAATCTCAAGTAGAAAAGCTTTTAAGCGATGCTATAATTAGACCATCTGGATCACCGTACAACTCCCCAGTGTGGATTATACCAAAGAAGCCAGACAAGGCAGGAAATAAACAATACCGTATGGTCATTGATTATAGGAAACTAAACATAGTAACGATCGCGGACTGATACCCCATTCCGGAAATTACAGAATTAACTTCTCAACTAGGTAATAGCAATTTCTTCTAAGTTCTCTACCTTAAAAGTGGTTTTCACCAGATTCCACTGAAAAAATCTGACATAGCAAAAACTGCTTTCTCTATCAACAATGGGAAGTACGAATTTACTCGACTACCATTTGGCCTAAAAAATGCGCCATCTATTTTTCAACGCGCATTAGATGATATATTAAGAGAACACGTAGGGAAATGTTGCTACGTGTATATCGACGACATAATTGTTTTTAGCAAAACAGAAGAGGAACACTTCGAACATATGTATATTAGGGTGTGTCATTCTGCGGCAACCTTTTTTTTCAACTGAAAAACAGGCTAAAAACTTTCGAAAATGTGGAAAAGAAAGTCACTCAAAAGATGAGCTCCTTATATTAATAATGGGTTGTCAAAAAAGTCTTGCGGTATTTTTATTGATTTTTTTTTTTTGTATTGAAATTGAAATGAATTTTTGATGACTCAAGCCCAGCTCTTGCCCGATGCTACGGCTGCTACTATGCCGGTCTCTTTCGACCAATTCAGCGATTTTATCGCAATTTTCGACGACAGGCCTTCCGGAGCGTGGCGCATCTTCGACCACCTCTACACCAGAACGAAAACGTTGAAACCATCGTTGTGCGGTGGAAATGGAGACTATATCGGGTCCATAAACTGCACAAATTTTATTGGCGGCTTGAGATGCATTTTTGCCTTTATCGTAGTAGTACTTTAAAATATGCCGTATTTTCTCTTTATTTTGCTCCATGTTTGCGACGCTATAACTCACGAACGACTTAAAAAAAACGACAATCAATCAAACACGTGTTAGCGTGAAATGAGCTTTCCAAAAAGGTATAGCATGACCCGATGCGACGAATAGAACCAGAACTACGCGCTTTCAGCGCCAACTAGCGAAAATACCGCAAGACTTTTTTGACATATAAATTACATGGAAAAAAATATTTTTTTTTTTCAACTGAAAAACAGGCTAAAAACTTTCGAAAATCTGAAAAAAAGTCACTCAAAAGATGAGCTCTTAATATTAATAGGTGCCTGTTTCAAATTTTCTATTTTCCATATAAATTACATGGAAAAAAAATCATTTTTTTGTGGTGGTTATTGTGCGGAGGTTATTATATGTGCACGCGATTACTGCCAGTAGGGATGGTAAACTCAATTTGGATTCTACTTGAGAATCGAGTTTTCTCGTAAAATAATCGATTTTTCGGAATCGATCTTCAGTAGTCGAAGTCGATTAAGAATCATTCTTGACATTCGAGTTATCTGTATGGATCGGCGAGAGTAAAAATATTCACCGATCATCAACCATTAACTTATGCGTTAAGCAATAAGAATTGTAATAGCAAAATGAAACGCTGAAAAGCAATACTAGAAGAATACAGTTATGAAATGCACTAGCCAGGTAGAACAAACGTCGTGGCCGACGCACTGTCAAGAATTCCTCACCAATAATCAGATTTGCAAACACTATCAATAGCGACAAATTCGGATGATAGCTCATCCCACAATTTAATATACTGTGCAGAAGCACAAATTAACGCGTTTAAAAATCAAATATTTTTAAATAAGAATGTAACATCGGCATATCAATTTAAAATCATATTTCCCACCTACCTACCTACTTAGTAACCGAACCTGATTACTGCGAACAAAATTTGATTTTTATTTTAAAAAGATATTTAAATCCGTCGGTAATAAACTGCATCAAAACGGAGGAGCACATTATGGGCAAGATTCAAGAAATTTACCCCTTACACTTTGACAAATATAAGATTAGGCTTTCGCAGTTCCAAGTGGAAGACCTAACAAACGAGGAAGAGCAAGAGAATATTAATATAAATGAACATAAGAGAGCGCATAGAAATTGCAGGGAGAATAAGATACAAATTTGAGAAAAAATTCGATTTCCAAGTATGGCGAATAAAATAAATAAGATAAAAAAATGCGTTACTTGTAAGGAGAACAAGTACGATCGCCACCCATCAAAGCCACACCCATACCTAATTTCCCTGGACAAATAATCCACGTAGATATATTATTGATAGGCAAGAAGCTAGTTCTGACAGCAATGGACAAATTATCAAAATACGCTATCGCAAAATCCATTAAATCCAAGGCAACAGAGGATATTAAGAAACCTTTAAGGGACATTCTTTTCTTCCTTGTACCGGAAACATTGGTAATGAAAGATCCTTTGACTCAGAATCCATCAACTTTATGATAGAGAACGAATTTGGCATCAAAATATATCGCACCCCCCTTTACACAAGCTGCTCGAACGGTCAGGTTGAGCATTTCCATTCTACTCTACAGGAGATTGAGCGATGTCTGCAAACGGAGAAAACCCACCGATCGTTCCAAGAACTTTTGGAACAATCAATCAAAGAATATAACTACACTATTCATTCAACAACGGGGAAAAAACCAATTGAAATCTTCTACGGAAGACGTGTCAGTAGCGACCACAGGCTAATAGAAGAGGAAAGAAAAGAAACGAAAAAAAGACTTCAGGATAAGCAATTGGCAGATCTTTCCTACCACAATAAAAACCGAACGCCACCCAAATAATATTTTGAAGGAGATGAAATTTTTGTTAAGATAAATAAGATATTAGAAGCTAAGTTATCACCTAAATTTAGGAAATAAATTGTCGCGCAGAATTATAATACTACCGTTAAAACTAAAACAGGCAGGATTGTTCACAAAAAAAACATAAAACAATGTTAAGAAGAAAAAGTTACTTGCAAGTGGAAAACCTCGAAATGGAGAAGCCACAAATTTACCTCATCCTAATTATATTGGCACCCACTACAAAAACCCAACAAATTGACGTTCAGGACTTGACAAATAATAATGGATATCTACCAATTAAGACAGGAGAAGTAAGGACAATCTACCGTTATGATAAAGTCCAACATTTTATCAACTTAACCAAATATGAGGAAACACTTTCACTTATTTCGGACAACATTAATAGACTAAAGGCAACTACTTTCGAGGACAGACAATTGCTTAACAAAACTCACAAAAATTTCATTTTATTAGAAGCGAAGCTAGAAGCTTTACACCCACATTTTAAATCTAAACGAGGTCTCCTTAATATCATAGGGAAAGGACTAAAATACATAGCAGGTACCATGGACAGCGATGACGAAAAAAAAATTAGCGACGCACTTACACAATTGCATATAAGCGAAAGAACAGACGCACAACATATTACACGATCATTATAACCGTCCTCATACCCCAATATTCCAACAGCATCCTGTCCCAAATCAAAATTGAACCCCTTCCCAATATAAACAATAAATCATTAGTTTTAGACAATTTTAGGATAATCTGGAGAAAAATTTAATTAAATAGAAGGATCAATGTTTAACAAATATATTACAATTTGAAGAAGCAGCTTGTAAGCTCAGAATTTGTAATGAGCAATCTGTAAATAAAGTGCTACCAGGCACACTAATATTTAAAAATTTTCAATCAAAAGTTATGCAAAATTGTAACAGACAAAATATTAAACAAAGAGGAACCTTTTTAATAAAATTTAAAAATTGTGAAATAAGTGTATTTAACAGACCATATATTAATGTAAAAAGGGAAGTATATGAATCCTTTGTATTACCGAATGTAATAACAAAAATTAAAGAAAATACAAATTTTACTAACAAGGAATTAAGACTGGAAACCTTATACTCGTATGTGAAACAACTCCAACATGAAAATAAAATTGATTTTTTGTTAAATAAAAGCGACAGTTCCTCAGTAATTAGCTTAAGTTCTGGTGTAATAATAATTGTCATAATTATAATCGTAATAATAGCATTTTTATATAAACAACGTCAGAAAGCATATTTGTCACCTGAATCTAGTGCAGAGAACGTAGTAAACGTGCGAAAAAGGTCCTTTTTTACAAATAACAACGGCACACCCTACGAGCAACACCGATTGGGGGCAATCGATTTAAGAGGGGAAGAGTTAACGCAACACTTGTTACATGAATAAGTATCGACTTACAACTTCCGCACGTATGACCGAAATGCACCAGAAAGTGCATGGTCAGCGTCTGCACTACCTGTTGTGCAGAATAAGATTCGTGGAAACGAATCACGCCACGGGTAATTATTTAGTTTAGAATTAAGTATAAATATTGTAATTTGGTTAAGAAAGTTTCAGTTTTGATTACTCCAATAAAGCTACACGGTAACGCTGCCCCAATGCAGCTCCGCCAAAAAATTTTATTTTTTTGTTTTTTATTGACCAAAAGCTTACCTTACATATATTTAATTTTTTTAATATATTATGATAGTCTATTACATACATATGTAATGAAGTATACAAAAACGTAGGCCTTATTTTCACATTAACTTTAAATATTGCTTTGTAAAAGTAAAGTAATTAAAATGTGTTCAATTGAACCTGTATTCATAAATATGCATAAAGCAAATTCATATGAATACAAATGTTTGCATATAAATGTAAAATATAAGCGAAAGAGCTAACATACATACGTCTATAATAGCAACATATGTATAGTTCTAAGCATATTTTTTTATTTCATGCTCAGCTCTGTTCAAGCGCAACTGTTAAGATTTCTCCCTTATCTCGATCAAAAATATTTTTACGCTCTCCTCGTCGTTAACCTTCGCTATGATATACTTCTCCGGTTATTCTATACAATATATTTTTATCACGATATTAAAATTTTCTTCTTTTGTTCTATACGATATATATATTTTGTTTTTTACGATATTCCCTACCTTTCACTACTACGTTGTTTAGAGTTATCGAATGTATATTTTTTCCTCCCGATATTAAACGTTTCTCTACTTGTTGATATTACACTTTTCATTTCTATACGATACTATTTTTTTGTACGATATTGATATTTTCTTTTTGTAAATTACGAATTTTTGATTTATAATTTTTTTTCATAAACGTATTTTTTACCGTTATCGAATGTTTCTTTTACGATTAAAGTTTTCCGGAATTCGTTCTTTACGATTAACTTTTCCTTTTTTGAGAATGAACCCGACACGGGTTTCAAAGTAGCTGTGTGGGTATTTATTTCGCTTATTTGAGACGAGTATGTTTTTTTTTTATTAAGAAGATCCTACCAACTGCGCCAGATTAAAATGAACAAACATGTTTGATTTTTTAATAAATATATTGACAGTTATTTTTGATTAACACTTAAAGACGACTTAAAAAGAACGAGGTGACAACTCCTAATGATTTTCAAAGGAACGCTAAGATCAAACGGAACCGCTGTACGGGACCGCTCATTTCCCCTCTCATCTCCAACTTATATGGAATACATGTAAATATTTTTTTCTAGCGCAACTGTTAAGATCCTTAATTATGATGCCAAAAATTAGCGCGATCTGTCAACCAGTATGTTTACAGCATCTGTTTGTGTTAGTCGACCTCAGTAGTGTTTGTCGAATTTTAAAACGTATTTGTGTTAAAATTTGGCCAAACACTCAACAAATATCATTTATCATGCTGCGTCCAGTTTGATATAAACTAAATGATAGGATACTTTATATGACAATTACGTTAAAAGTCAAAATAATTAATTAATAAAATAAAAATATATTTCTATACACAAGCATGTGTTAAAAATTTAAAAAAAAAAAAACAGTAAAGAAAGGCTAAACTCCGGTGTAACCGAACTTTTTTTATACTCTGGCAACTTGTAAGGATAAAAGCGCGAAATAATTCAGGTGTTGACAAAACTTTGTATTAAACAAGTAAAAAAAGGCTACGTTTGGGTGCAATCGAACATTTTATACTCTTGCAACTTGCAGGAATCAAAGCTTTTAATATACATACATATACTATATACGAGTATAACTCACACACTGACCGACATATTCGGCATACGGTTTGTTAGAAAAACGAAAATAATTATATTTAGCATATGGGAGTTGGGCCAGTATCGACCCGATTTTATCCATTAACTTTTATCATGCCACATATGTATATACCTAACATACAACCACTAATCATTTAAAGAAAAGTTAACCTGATGTTCGAAAATCCTGATAATAGTTATACGGGAATCTATTTTAGGCACAAAGATATGCTGTTGTGAGTAAATGTTCTGAAATTTTCATTGAGATACCTAAGGGGTAAGGGAAGTATTAAACCGATTCAAGTCATTTTCGATTCACAGAATTACTATTTTCAGGAAAGAATTTGCTCTGTATTTCAATTATATATCTCACACATAAACCGATATTTTCTGTCAAAAGTCAACTACAGGTACTGAAACTGCATTTTCGGTACCAGGGGGCTTGAACAGTTTTGGATGGATTTATACAATTTTTGGTCATATGGTGGCATACTTTAAATATTGTTATGTTGAATTGTTAGTGCAAAATTGTTTCCCGTTTCATTAACTACTGAATTACTAGAATGAAATGGACTTTTTAATTGTGATATATGCGAAGTATATAGGCGTGGTTGTACTCCGATTTCGCCCATTTTCACACTGTGACATAAGAATATGAAAAGACTGCTACGTACTAAATTTAGTCGAAATGGGTTAAGAGAGTTTTTTACATAAAATTGTATAACATAAAATTTTTTGCATTTAAATAATAAAATTTTTTGCACTAAATTTTCAGGTCGTTAAAAAATAAAAGAAATAGCCATTTTTTTGTTTGATCGGAATACGGGTACAAAACCATGTCGCCAATTGATGGAATGGCCCATCATTCATCAGTATTAGTATAATATTGAACACATCTTAAGTTTTGAAATACAGTTTTTTAATTTATGAATTGTTGTGACTTTAGACATAAAACGAGGTTCCAAGCTACCTCATCACCAATTTTAAGTTAAATCAGTTCAGGTGTTGTTGAGTTATAAAAGGTGCTTTGCAAAGTAAACAGGACTTAAAAAAACAGAACAAATGGTTTTTTCGGCAAAATCAATTTATTTTATCCAAAAAAGTCTCCATCTGCTTCAATACAGCTTTTTGCACGGTCCAAAAGCATGTCGAACGAGTGTTTTAGCTCGTTGGCTGTTATGGCCGCCAGTATGCCGGTGCAAGCCTTTTGAATGACCTCTACGTCTGCATAACGCTTTCGTTTCATGGGCGAATGCATTTTTCCGAAAAGGAAGAAGTCGCACGGTACCATATGTTAACACGGGGAGTGATTAATGGTTAAAATGTGCTTTTTGGTCAAATAATCGGTCACAAGCGTCGATCGATGAGAGAAATTTTTGGTCGTCAGTCAATTTGTGCGGAACAAACCGTGCACACACTTTTCGTAAGCCAAAATGTTCGGTAAAAATGCGATAAATCGATGTTTTAAAGATGTTTAACTCCATTTTCATGAATTTCAATGATGATTTTGGCTGAATTTTAATGAATTCACGCACAGTTTCGATGGAATTTTCGCTGATCACGGATTTTGATTGGCCCACATGTTGATCGTCATTAATGTCCTCACGACCACTTTGAAAACGTTGAAACCACCTGTGCACTCTGCCACGGTATAGCCAATCATCGCCATAAACTAGTTTCATCAATTGAAACGTTTCCGTAAAAGTCTTACCAATTTTAAAACAAAACTTAATGCTGGCGCAATAACTTTACCTCCAATCGATGAAATGTCATGAAATTCTCACTGGCGCCCCCTTGTGATTCAAAAAGTCCTGTTTACTCTGGAACCCCCGTTGTAAATATATATGTACATAAATTGCGAAATCAAGAGTGATTTTGTAAAAAAGGCACCGTTAGGACCTTCTCCAGGACTAAGAAATAACCGTGTAAATTTTCATGTCTTTCGTGCTGCGGTTTGTATTTTCTGCGCGGACATATCAAAACAGCGTTTAATTTTTATATATAAAATATTTAACAATTTGGAGGATGGAGTAATGTGTAGAAGTTCACGCAAGTGAGGAAAGTTCTCTGATCGCCATTCACTTGGGAGTGGCCAGAAACGATTCTTTTACACATGGCTCAAGCAGCTCACGGCTTCCGGTCTTTGACCAAGTATCCTCTGGGTAGCCTAAGAAGATTCGTTTGAAGGCAAGTTAAAGTGAGAAAGCGAAACATCCCCTCCATAGGGTTGTGCGCTGGGTTTGGGACCCGCCACGTAAAAAACCACCCCAATGAAAAGGAACAACAAGCCTCTGTTAAGTGACATTGTTATTTACACAACATATTTAATTAAAAAAATAATTATCATCTGAAAAAAGGTTTATTAAAGAAATGCATCTGCAAAAAGGTTATAATAGAAGATTTTATTAGTAATGAAGTAAAGCTGAAAATAAAAGAGTGAAAAATGATTATAAAAGAAAAATACCTAAAAAAAATTTAAATAAAATAATGATTAATTAAAAAAAAAATACCTATAATTTCCATTTTTCTCATTGAGAGATTTACATCTGCACACTTGCGTCCATTTCCCGCTTTTGGTGCGTGGCAAGAGTGCTGCGTATTTCTGGATAATCTAATCTACCAGTTTGCTTCGCTCTCCAACATGACGTTGATTAAATTGTTTGCATTTATTGGGCCGACCAGGTCTTCTACGACGGTGCGTTCTCCTTGCCAGCGCTCACATTCAAAGATTGTGTGTTCAGGGTCGTCTTCTGTCGCGTCGTTGTATAGGCATGATGGCTCTCCGACTTTTCCCATTCTGTAGAGGTACTTTTTGAAGTATCCGTGGCCGGATAACAGCTGGGTTGTGTAAAAATCTACCTCTCCGAATTTATGCCGGTTTTCCTCTTTAAGCACGCCTGCCCAGATTTTTGACGCTGATTGTCGTCGACATTAAGAGCTTTCTCTTTTCTTGGCTGGGGCCTCCTATGTTTTCCATTAATCGCCTCAGTTGAGAAGTGATCTTCGCTGCCTTACCTGCGGCGTGGTGGATTTGTACCCAGAAGGTTAGTCTGGGGTCCAGTCTTACGCCTAGGTAGTTTACTGCTTTTTGTGTCCTAAAAATATCAGTAGTCGTGTGCATGCTTATCTCGAGGGGTATGTGCTTGTTTGTTAGCAGTATTAGCTCTGTTTTCTCCGTAGTGAGCTGGAGGTTGTGTGAGTCGAGCCATGCTTGCGTTCGTATCATGACATGGTTCAGCTTTCTTCTCGCTTCTTCTGTATCCCTTGCTGTGATTACTGCTGCAATGTCGTCCGCATAGTCAATTAAATACGATGCTTTTGGCATTTATAGTTTTAATATTTCGTCATAACTAATGTTCCACAGGTCGGGGCCTAGAATGGATCCTTGTGCTGCTCCTGACGTAACTGCTATCTGACGTGATTCCTCTTTAGTTTCACACAGCAGTTTCCTGTTGCTAAGGTAGCTCCGCACCACATCCCTGAGGTAGTCGGGTATCTTGAAGCTTTCCTCGAGGGCGTCGATCATATCTACCCATCTAGCGCTGTTGAAGGCGTTTCGGACATCTAAAGTCGCCAGCAACACTATCCTTTTGTATTTGTGCCATCTACGCTGTGCAGCTTCTACGCTTCCTATGACGCATTTTATAGCTCCTATGGTTGATCTGCCGGATCTAAAGCCATGTAAAAGCCTCCAGCTTCGTTGATAGCCGTTTCGAGTCTGGGTTTAAGTAGGCTTTCGAATTCTCCGGCTTCAAGACAGGCATTGTACATATTCAGTAGTACTCCTGGGCGCTCTGCAGTGATTATTTTGAGAACTTCTGCTGGGATCCCGTCCGGGACGGGTGATTTGTTGGCCTTGAGCTTGCTAGTTACTGCTTGCAGCTCTTCAAGGGTAAACTGAGGGACTTGCGCAGATCTCAGAGTGTGTTCTGGCTCACTGGCCCTTATTTCGTGTGTGGGGAACAGAGCGTTCACGATGTGATCCATTTTGGCAACGGTTACGTCAAGTGGTTTTTCTCGAGCGCCGAGTTTCGCCATCCCTATTTTATACCTGAGCCCCGTGGGGTTTCTGTTTATATCCTCGCGTAGTTCCTCGCATATTTTCTTTTTGTTGTCGTCGTTGGCGTACTTCAGCTCCTTTTTTGCTGCATTGTATTGCTCGGCTTCTTAGGATGCGGCTCCTCTGCGCCTGAATCTCATGTAGGATCTGCGGAGGCGGAGGTATGTGCGTTCGAGTTCGGCGATCTTTTCTGTCCACCAGTAAACTGCTACTTTATGTTTGCTGTGGGAAGCCTTGGGCATTGATTTTTGACAGGCTTTTGTTATATTACGTGTTTAAATGACTTAAGCATCTCCCCGCATGTATACCCCACTCTACCTGGGAAAAACTGGCGCACCCTAGCAAAACAGTTTAATACACCACATCCGATGGCACTATACACATACATCACTACACCAACACGACTCACCAAACCTGTACCCTCTCATCAAAAGGATGGACATCGGGATGGGACATTCAATTCGTTCTAAGCACTCCGTTAATCACAATTCGATCCTCAACACGTTAACACATAGACTACGCCGTGTCGACACCCACTCTACTCTACTTCGATCGGGTCTATCCTGCGCGCTACATTAAACATAATACGAACGATCACCTAGTTTCATAGGGATACTGTCTCGCCAGCTCAACGTGGATTTCCATCGGACATTCGCCCGTAGCGAGGCTATTCACTTTTTCTGCTTAATTGTTAAAAATATCAAAATCTTTTTAAGCCAACATTTTTACATAAAATTTTGTTATATACAAACACAAAAGCATTCTTTTTTCTTGCTCCCGTTTATTTATTAAGCATTGCGTGCTCGACTGTTTTTCTTGCTATAAGGGAGGGGTTGGTAGATGGGTTCTGGTCGTCTATTGCGCCTAATAATTTCGATGTGTCTAGTTTCGAAATATTCCACTTTCGTGTTCCAGTATTTTTTCTGAGCTGGTAAGCGTTTCTTCTAGTGTCGATCATGAAAGAGATGTAGTGATGATCGCTTGATCGCTGCCAGTGTAATCCTTTAGGACTTTCCAATTATTTATTGAGTCTCCATGCGTTCTGTTGATAGGGTAAGGTTTTGTGTGATTTCCTCGCATCCCGGTCTTCTAAACGTGGTTGCGCAGCATTTCTACAATTCGCTTTCCTCTCGAGTCAGTGTTTGGCATACCCCACCCTAAGGCTCTGGAATTTAGGTCTCCGGTGATGATCAATTGACCTTCACTGGAACTGGCTGTGTCCTCTATATTGTCGAGCTTTTCTTGGAATTCCTATATACTAATGCTTGGTGTCAAGTAGCAGCTAATTACTGTAAAAAGGTCACACTTGGCCCAGACGAAGACGTTCCCGTTCCCTTTTTCGTGTTTAGCCTCTTCGCAGCATGAAGGAGGCTTTGTGCACTCTTTCAATTTGTGACCTGGTTGGCAGAATTTTATGCAAAAACATCTTTTCCTCTTCTATCGGGCCATTGCAGTCCCAGGTTAAGTGCCCTGGTCCAAAGCAGGGGAAGCATCTTTACCTAAAAATAGATTATAATAAAATAAAGATTATTAAAACCTAAAAATAAAAGAGTGAGGTGCACAGGCCGCTTTAATAACGTATAAAACAAATATTTTTTTCGGATGATTTTAGCACTGTGCAGGCCGAAAGAACATAACACGAATATTTGTCAACCGCCCGCACTGGTTAAACATAATAGTTTTTTATAAATTAAATTGTTTGGACGAACCGCACTGGTCATTCAATTAAATAGCTACTATATGTACAATAATATATAAAATTTAACACAAAACTCACCAATCAAAATTGTTCTGCTTCTGCTGCTGAAAGATGAATTGATGATTTACCTTTTTAGATATTGACATGTAGTTAATTTTAATGCTGCAATGGCAAAAAGTTATTAATTTAAAATATATTAGAATATGCAAATTTGTTCACTTACCTTTTTTCTTCCCGCTAGAATCTTTTATTTCCCTTTTTGGGGATACTCATTAGCACTATTGACACTTATGTTTTCTCTTTCGCACTCATTCAATAAGAACAAGAAATGAGATAACTACATTCTCTACATTTCATTCTATTTGGAAATTCGAAATGAATTAACCTTAACATTTTTACACACACCCTTTTTAAGGATTTTAGACGATTTTTTCCCCACCGCGTAAGGGTTAAAAAACAAAAGAACCCACACGTGTGCGTTAGTCTTAGTAATTAAAAAAAAAATGTGTAATTGTGCTGAAACTTATTCAAAAAGTGGTTAGGCCTGGCTGGCAGGGCATTGCTCATATGGTATATTGCTAGTATTTGGCTACACGTGTTATGTTGCTCAAACTTTCTTCCGTTCAAATAAAACACCTTAAACACCTTATTTCTTCGAAGGTTACACCAATAATGATTTTTATTTTTCAAACCAATTCCACACGAAGTCAAGCAAGTAAAATAAATTTGATGAGTCAGTAAAATTAAAACAATAATAATTGCACAAAAGTTGATAACAGGAAGTAAGTATTAATTACAGTTGTTGCAATGCCTCAAATAATAAAATAAATTTAATGATATGTTCTTATTATTTTATTGGTGCCTTCTGGGTTTTGGTGGGGGTTGATGTGACGATATAACTTCTCCCCCCTTAGAGTAGAGCGGTGGCCACAACGAAGTTGGTGGAGACAGAGCGGCTTCAGTGGGCTTAGGATAATACCGAATTCTGGGGTTTTTCCATAACAGAGTTACACAAGTGATAGTTAAGGTGATGAGTATCAATGTTATCGTTATTATGTTTCTCCTTTGAATTGCATCCTTTCTTAATCTCGTAATATCATTTTTGTTGATGAAACTGTAATCTTTGATCTTCTCTAGGCTTAAAGTCTCTGTTATTGTTGTTATTTGCAGTTTCTCTAGATTTGGTGGTGCTACGAAGATTGTGTCCCAATGGATTGAAGGGTCGTCTTTATATGTTGTACCCGCTATCGTGACGGAACAATTCGTGTAGTGGAGAAGGGAGGTTCCTTCAATTGTGAAGTTTTGCCCACAATCAGAGGTTATCGGTAGTCCCTTTACGTTGATAACCATTATATAATTATCTTCCGGTTGGAATATATTCGATGTGGGCCCCACATCGTTCACAGGACATATTGGTGTTTTATTATTCAAGATTCTAGCGATACAAGTTGAATTATTGGTGCTTTCGAAGTTATTTGACCTCTTGCAGTAATACACGTTTTCAATTTTTGGACAAATCTCTGTTAAGTATTGGAGCTCGTAATTATTGTAACTTACGTATGGTTTTGTTTTAATTACTTTCGTATTATTCATAGGAAGAGGAATGAGATGGAAAAGCGAATTCGTACTTTTAGCCAAATTTGGAGGTTTTATATTAAAAATTAGGTTGCTATTATTATAATATGCTCGGAGTTCCAGAAGTTCGTAAAGGTGTCCGTCCGAAACTAAGTCAATATTCTGGGACTTAAAATGGTGTCTTATTTCATCCAATTCATCTGGATGAAGAATAAGCTTTGATACTATACCAAGTTAATGCTAGCTTGAATTATGTCAGAGATATGGTTTAATAATAAATCTATATTATAATCAAGCTGATTCATGTATTGGATTTCTAAAAGCGCATTGTCTTCTTTTAGAATATGACTAGTTGTTTTTGTTGAGAGTTTTTCTAAAAATTTTGTAATGCTTTCCTGATTGTTATTCCATGTTCCCAGTTACATATTTTATTACAGAGCCTAAGCCGTTGAATAGTCCTCGTTTTGTACGTTTATATGGATTTAATGTCTGTAGTTTGTTTTCGAGTCCCTTAAGTTTCATCTTACAAATTTTAGCAGCATCTTTTAGAAGGCTGTTTTTTTCAAATTTGTCTACGATAGTAATTAATTTTGAAGTTTGCGAATTATAATTGTCCAAGTCTATTATATGAATGAAATTGAAATAACTTTCAATCGTTCTCGCGTGTCCAATCTTCAGGGCTATCGTATTCTGGTCTTCGTCAAAATTTTGTATTTCAAAGACTTGTCCATAAGTAAAGGCTATTCTAAAGGTAAATAATTGTTTATTATTTTCGTGGTCTCAATTTAATTTTTGATTTGTGTAATTTTTTGTCTTTAGTAGTTTGTAAAGTAACGTCATTATCTTTTAATACTTTATGTTTTGAGAATCGTGCAGTTATTTTGTCTCTCCTTTATTCTTTTCTATATATATCCCCTTCTTTGTTCCTACGCTCTGGAGGTTTCCTAGATTTTTTAAGACGACTAATATTTTTTAATTTAGCTTTCATAACTTTTTCTTTAATTATGGGGTATAGTTTTTCTTTAAATTCATTTAACTTAACTAAAAAGTTGTTGTCGTATTTTATGTCTTTTGAGAAGTCTTCCAAAGAATAACTCATATGGTGTAAATTTTGTAGGTGAATGGATTGTATTATTGTAAGTTATGAACGTCTCATCTAATATCTCTTCGTGATCTAATTCCAATTTCTTGGATTTTCTGGTTGTCATTATAATTCTGTATATTTCAGTTAAGGTTGAATGAAGTCGTTCTACTGGAGAGTTGCTACTGGATTGTTGAAATGATGTGAAGTGAAGTATAATTTCATATTGTCTACAAAAATCTTTAAAAATGTTAGATGTAAATTCGGTACCCTGATCACAAACAATTTTCTTAGGTATTCCCGCAAAGTTCATAAATGTTTTTAAAGCTTTAAGCACACAAACGCTTGTTCTTGATGGTAATGTATAGCCTGTCGCATATTTAGAAAATTTATCGGTGATGGTCAAAATACATTTACTTTTTATAGAATATATGTCAATGTGCAAAATTTGAAGAGGTTCGTTTGGTGTTTCTGTAACTTGGAATTCTAATTTTGGTGGATGTCTGTCATATTTGAGTGTATTGCAAATTTCACAATTATTTAAAGTTTTATTTATTATAGATTGCATTAGGGGAAAATAATATTGTCTCTTTAAGTATTCATAAATTTCGGTAATTCCTCTATGGTTCCTATTTTCATGACAGGTACGAATTAGTTCAACTTGCTTTTCATTGTCAGTTACATCTGATAGGATTTTAGTGCATCGGACAATACGAAATTGTTTTCCATGTGAAAAGTATTTTGAGTATATCAGTGGAATAGTTCTGAAGGTTGGTTCATCGGAGAAAATGGCAGTTAATTTACCTGAGGGTATAAATTTTTTGAAAATCTGAACTATTGTGTCTTGAGAAAATTCTTTTTCTCTTATAGTTCTACGTTGTTTGTTTCTAAAGATGGTTTCAACAGTCATACTGGGTTTTTTGTCAGATCTTTCTAATAAAAGTTGCAAGTTGGATTCATTTAAAGGTTTTTCTGAAATCGGTATGCCATCATTCACATTTTCTTTACATGAATGTATTGTAGACTGTTCTTCCGAATCACACAAATTTATATCAGCGGTTTTATCATGGTCTAATTTTATCCTGCTCAATGCATCTGCGTTACTGTTCAATTTTCCTTTTTTGTATACGATCTTGTAGTCATACTCTTCCAACTTCAGGCGCCATCTCACCAATTTCGAATTGGGCTCCTTGAGACTCATTAGCCATGTAAGTGGTCTGTGGTCAGTAATTATTTTAAATTTACGACCGAAGAGATATGGGCGGAAATATTTGGTTGCCCACACTATGGCTAAAAGCTCTTTCTCAATGGTGGAATAGTTAATCTCACTCTCAGAAGGAGTCGCAAATAGGTTTGTCACTACCTATGTGACCTTGAGAAAGGACTGCTCCAAGCGCAATGTTACTTGCGTCTGTTGGGAGTAAAAATGGCTTTGTGAAATCAGGGTATTGCAGTATTGGACCGTTCATTAAAATGTTCTTGCATGTTTCGAAAGCTTCTAGGTATCTGGCGTTTAGTCTTATGCTTCTGCCCTTTTTTAAGCATTCTGTCATTGGTTTTGCAAGTCTTGCCAGGTTCGGGATAAACTTACTATAATAACTAAGTAGGCCTATGAACGATTTTATTTCACGATTAGTTCGTTGGAAATTTCTGGATGGCTTCTATTTTTGTCGGATCCGGCTTTATGCCTTCTGTCGTGACTACATGTCCTAAAAAAGCAATTTCTTTCCGCATAAACTCTGATTTGTCCATCTGGACCTTAAAATTTGAACATCTTAACTTTAGAAAGACTTTTTCTAGATTCTCAATATGTTCTTGGAGGGACGTCGAAAATATAATAATGTCATCTAAATACACTAGACAGATTTTTCCAACTAAATCATTTAGGACATTATCCTTATTATAAGTTGAGGGTGCGTTTTTTAAGCCAAAAGGCATTCTTACGTATTCGTAGTGGCCCCCTTCCACAGTAAAGGCTGTTTTTGATATGTCCCGTGGATCCATTTCAATTTGATGGAAGCCGCTTGCTAAGTCCAAAGTCGAAAAGTAAAGGCATTTGCCCAGTTTATCCAAGATCTCAGATTTGTTCGGGAGTGGGTACCTGTCCGAGATGGTTTTCTCGTTCAACTTCCTATAGTCAATGACCAGTCTCCATTTCGTTTTCCCCAATGCTTCCTTCTTTTTTGGAACAATCCATACTGGAGAGCTCCATGGGGAAAAGCTCGATGCTCCAACATCTCTGATATCTGTCTTCGAACTTCCTCTTTGTGAACGAAAGGATACCTGTAAGACCTAGTATGAATAGGAATATCGTCCGTCGTCCTAATTCTGTGTTTTATTTCATTTGCGTCAACTTTTCATCCTCTCCATAAAAGAAATCACTATATTTAGTACATAGTTTCAAAAGTTTATGCTTTTCTTCGCCATTCAGATGTTCCATTCGGAGTAAGTCAGGTAAATTTGCAATTCTTTCACTGTTTGATTTGCAATGCATATTAAAGTTATTAAGTTCGACGAAGTTTTCTGAATCATACGGACTTGTTTTCAGGAGTTGCTCTAAGAAAATTGTTTGGTCATTCCCCGTGGGATTAACTACTTCTATTGTACTAAACCAGTCTTTCGCAAAATATATGCCTGGAGAAATAATTAAGCCGTTGTCCAAAGTTATTGTATTTATCATAATATCTCCTTCCTTAGAATCAACTGGCAGTTTTACGATTTGTTTCGAATTTGCCTCTATTGTGAATTTATCAGAGGAAAAATTTGGTTTCATTTTAAGAGGTATTGTAATATTATTAGAAATTAGTATTTTATTTTCAAGATCAATTTTAGCTTTAATTTTTGTCAGAAAATCTAAGCCTAACAGTCCATCAAAATAATCATGGAATTTAAAAACTAAGAATGTAAGAGTTCCTGTTTTCCTAATTTCTTTGAAAATAGGTAATGTCACTTGCTTGACAATTATATATTTATGTAAGATGGTAGATATAGTTATTGGAATACATTTCTAAGAGATTTATAAATTCCGGGTTTATAAATGAAGAAGAAGCTCCGGTATCTATTAGGAATCTTAATTGTCTGCCAAATGGAGAGCTTATACTGATATTGGGTAAAATACTACCATGTTTATTGCAATCTATATATCCTGTTTGTTTCTTGAGGCTAACTGTAAAAAATCCTGATTATCGTCAATATTGTAATTTTCATATTGGTCCAAGTTTATCTTGTTAGCGTGGTCAAGACATGGGACAGAGCTTTCATTTCGAAGACTTCAAAATTCGTTAATATTATTCATTTCATTCCTATTTGTTATCCTACTAAATTGAGTGCTTGGGCTAGTTTTAAATTTGTTTGTACCCTTTTCAAATTTTGAAAATCCACTACCGGTATCCATAGGTTCTGGTGGAGGCTGTGATTGCCTCCAATTTGTTTGCCTCGAAAAATTATCGAAGCGTTGGCTGGGTTTAAAATTTGAAAAATTCTCGCGATGTACTTGGGAATTTTGGAGTAACAAATTACGATTCTGATTGTTTGAATTTGGCTCAAAATTATTGTTATTAACATAGTAAGGTCTGGTTGAAAAATTAGAATAATTTTTAGGTTGGTAATAATTTTCTTGCCTTGGTGCATTATTTACAAAATTTTGTGGATATTTAGGATATGGATTATGTTGGTAATTTGGTCTCCATTGAGGATATTTGGGTTTATTCAAATTGGACCTAATATAATGAATATTCTGATGCAGTAGTCAAGGGCAATCGGCAATGATTCTGGTCTCATTGCTCTAATCGTAGATCCCATAGGTTCCCGTAAACCCGACAAAAATGAGTTTAGGCACATTTCAGAAAATAGATTTCTCTTTGCATTAATTACATTAGTGTCGGACTCATGGATAGATAAATTATTAGAAAAGGCTGATTGGATTTCCATTATTTCGCTGTAATATTTTTCGATCGGTTTGTCGTATTGTTTTGAACAATGAAGATCTCTAATTAGGGATGTTTCTGTCCTTTTATCTGAATAATGCGATATCAAGTTTCCTCTGATCTCATCCCAATTGAGGGATGTGCCATACATGTTTAAGACTTCGATGGCTTGACCATCTATTTTATTTCTTATGGCCCTCAAGAGGATTAGTCCATGAGGAGTGTTATCTGCTCCACTTATGTGGGGGAGTTTTTCTTCCACATTACTAATGAATTCGTGGAGCAATCTTGGAATATCATCAAATTTGGGTAGGTCCTTGATTGCATCTGGAATTCTAAGGGAGTTAAAAATGTCGATATTATTCATGTTGTTACTATTAGTTGTCGTTTGAGTCCCTGATATACTTGGAACTTCCTTATTTGAAAGCATATTAAAATTTAATGTACTGTCCTCGGATATAACGGGTAGGCTTATTTTTTTTAATGATCCTTCCTATCTTTCTTTTGAATTAATATATTTTTATTTAAAATTTTTCTAATTTCATCCACTTTCACAATATCTTTATGTACATACGAGTATATTAGCTATTCTTAAAATTTTTTTTTTGATCTTTCCAATCTTTCTTTTGAATTAATATATTTTTATTTAAAATTTTTTTCTAATTTCATCTACTTCCGCAACTTTCATATGTTAACTTTTCTTCGAATTTTTTTTTATTTTTTTTATTATTATTTTTTTTATCTTTCCAATATTTCTTTTGAATTAATATATTTTTATTTAAAATTTTTTTCTAATTTCATCTACTTTCGAAATATATTTATGTACATATGTTAACTTTTCTTCCAACATTTTTTATTTTTTTATTTTTATTATTATTATTTTTTATTTTATGTATATGTATATGTAATTCAATAACCGCTAATTTACTTACAGAGCCCCTATGAGAATGGTATGCATGAGGGGTGTAGGTCCTTTTTTCCAACGGTTCACTTATCTCCTTGTGGCCTTATACCAATGTGCTCTTGGTATTTGTTTTCCGTCCGATATTCCCTCGGATTTAGAACAGGCGGCCCCTTATGTGGTCCAAGGATTCACAAAGTTTTATTTCGCACTCTTAGTTTCGACTCGAACCGTTGGCTTTTCGACTGCGCCAGTTATGTTGCTCAAACTTTCTTCCGTTCAAATAAAACACTTTAAACACCTTATTTCTTCGAAGGTTACACCAATAATGATTTTTAATTTTCAAACCATTTCCACACGAAGTCAAGCAAGTAAAATAAATTTGATGAGTCAGTAAAATTAAAACAATAATAATTGCACAAAAGTTGATAACAGGAAGTAAGTATTAATTACAACTTTTGGAATGTTTTAAATAATAAAACAAATTTAATGTTCTTACTATTCCATTGGTGTCTTATGAAGTCAAGCAAGTAAAATAAATTTGATGAGTCAGTAAAAATTAAAACAACAACAATTGCACAAAAGTTGATAACAGGAAGTAAGTATTAATTACAGTTGTTGCAATGCCTCAAATAATAAAATAAATTTCATGATATGTTCTTATTATTCTATTGGTGCCTTCTGGGTTTTGGTGGGGGTTGATGTGACGATATAACTCCTCCCCCCTTAGAGTAGAGCGATGGCCACAACGAAGTTGGTGGAGACAGAGCGGCTTCAGTGGGCTTAGGATAATACCGATTCGCTGACACTGCATCCGACAAAACATAGCAGCGAAAGCGACGACGGCAGCGGCAGTGAGGACGGCTTAGGCTTAGACTTAAGAGTAAGAATGTTTTAGAGTTTAGTTCTGATCGAGCCTGAATAAAGCCAACTAGCGCCTAAAAATAAATTGTACAAAATGAATATGTATGAGCGAAAATTTTTTCGTCCGCTACGTGCGGCAGAAGTGAAACACAACGTGTTGGTTGGAGTGCGGTAATGCTTTCTCGCTGATTAAACACTATACTCACACTGATCTTTATTCGTAAAATCTTCTTCTTGTTAATTAGCGTAGACACCGCTTACGCGATTATAGCCGAGTTAACAACAGCGCGCCAGTCGTTTTTCTTTCACACAATACGCTCGATAGAACCTTATATGCGATGTTGAGGAGGCTAATCCCACGGTAGTTGGCGCAGATTGTGGGGTCTCCTTTTTTATGGATTGGGCATAGCACACTTAAATTCCAATCGTTGGGCATGCTTTCGTCCGCCCATATTTTACAAAGAAGCTGGTGCATGCTCCTTATCAGTTCTTCGCCGCCGTGTTTGAATAGCTCGGCCGGCAATCCATCGGCCCGCCACTTTTTTGTTCTTCAGGCGAGTAATTGCTATTCGAACTTCTTCATGGTCGGGCAATGGAACGTCTGCTCCATCGTCATCGATTGGGGAATCGGGTTTGCCATCTCCTGGCGTTGTGCATTCACTGCCATTCAGCAGGCTGGAGAAGTGATCCCTCCATAATTTAAGTATGCTCTGGGCATCGGTCACTAGATCACCTTTAGGGGTTCTACAAGAGTATGCTCCGGTCTTGAAACCTTCTGTAAGCCGCCGCATTTTTTCGTAGAATTTTCGAGCATTACCCCTGTCGGCCAGCTTATCAAGCTCTTCATACTCACGCATTTCGGCCTCTTTCTTCTTCTGTCTACAAATGCGTCTCGCTTCCCTCTTCAACTCTCGGTATCTATCCCACCCCGCACGTGTAGTGGTCGATCGTAACGTTGCGAGGTAGGCAGCCTGTTTTCTCTCCGCTGCGACACGGCACTCCTCGTCGTACCAGCTATTCTTTTGCACTTTCCAAAAACCAATGGTTTCGGTTGCAGCTGTACGTAAGGAGTTTGAAATGCCGTCCCACAGTTCCCTTATACCGAGTTGTTGACGAGTGCTCTCAAAGAGCAGGAGTGCAAGCCGAGTAGAAAATCGTTCTGCTGTCTGTTGTGATTGCAGCTTCTCGACGTCGAACCTTCCTTGTGTTTGTTGGCGTGCGTTTTTTGCTGCACAGAGGCGGGTGCGAATCTGAGCTGCAACAAGATAGTGGTCCGAGTCGATGTTAGGACCTCGGAGCGCACGCACATCTAAAACACTGGAGAAGTGTCTTCCGTCTATCACAACATGATCGATCTGGTTGGTAGTTTTTCGATCCGGAGACAGCCGGGTAGCTTGATGAATCTTTTTATGCTCGAATCTAGTCCTACAGATAACCATATTTCGGGCCCCGGCGAAGTCGATCAGCCTCAACCCATTTGGGGATGTTTCGTCGTGGAGGCTGAATGTACCGACCGTAGTGCCAAAGATACCTTCTTTACCCACCCTGGCGTTAAAGTCGCCAAGCACGATTTTGACATCGTGGCGGGGGCAGCTCTCATAAGTGCGCTCCAAGCACTCATAAAAGACATCTTTGGTCACATCGTCCTTCTTCGGGACGTGGGCGCAAATCAGCGATATGTTGAAGAACCTCGCTTTGATGCGGATTGTGGCTAGACGTTCATTCACCGGAGTGAATGATAGTACTCGGCGACGGAGTCTCTCTCCCACTACGAATCCAACACCAAACTTGCGCTCCTTTATATGGCCACTGTAGTAAATGTCACAAGGACATACCCGTCTCTGTCCTTGTCCCGTCCATTGCATTTCTTGTACGGCGGTGATGTCAGCCTTTATTTTTGCGAGGACATCAACCAGCTGGGCAGCGGCAACTTCCCAATTAAGGGTCTGGACATTCCAGATGCATGCCCTCAAATCGTAGTCCGTATTTCGTTTGCCATGGTCGTCATCAAAAAGGGGGTCTCCCATCCGAGGCTGTTTTGTCTTTTTCATTGGTACTGATTTTTACGTGGCGGGTCCCAAACCCAGCGCACAACCCTATGTAAAGGATGTTTCGCCTTCTCACATTAGCTCGCCTTCGAACGGATGTTCTTAGGCTACCCAGAGGATACTTGGTCAAAGACCGGAAGTTTTGAGCTGCCTGAGCCATGTGTAAAAGAATCGTTTCTGGCCACTCCCAAGTGAATGGCGATCAGAGAACTTTCCTCACTTGCGTGAACTTCTACACATGACCCCATCGTTCACTTGCCTCTGTGTAGATTCCAGCATAAAAAGATTCATCAAGCCACCTGGCTGTCTCCGGATCGACACCACCAACTAGATCGATCATGTTGTAATAGACGGAGGACACGTCTCCAGTGTTTTAGATGTGCGTACGCTCCGAGGTCCTAACATCAACTCGCACCACTATCTTGTTGCAGCCCAGATTCGCACCCGCCTCTGTGCAGCAAAAAACGCACGCCAACAAACACAAGGAAGGTTCGACGTCGAGAAGCTGCAATCACAACAGACAGCTGAACGATTTTCTACTCGACTTGCACACCTGTTCTCTGAGAGCACTCGTCAACAACTCGGTATAAGGGAACTGTGGGACGGCATTTCAACCTCCTTACCTACAGCTGCAACTTAAGCCATTGGTTGTCGGAAAGTGCAAAAGAACAGCTGGTACGACGAGGGTGCCGTGTTGCAGCAGAGAGAAAACAGGCTGCCTACCTGGCAACGTTACGATCGACCACAACACGTGGATCAGGATAGATACCGAGAGTTGAAGAGGGAAGCGAGACGCATTTGTAGACAGAAGGAGAAAGAGGCCGAAGTGCGTGAGCATGAAGAGCTTGATAAGCTGGCCGACAGGGGTAATGCTTGAAAGTTCTATGAACAGATGCGGTGACTAACTGAAAGTTTCAAGACCGGAGCATACTCTTGTAGAACCCCCAAAGGTGATTTAGTGCCCGATGCCCAGAGCATAATAAAATTATGGAGAGAACACTTCTCCAGCCTGCTGAATGGCAGTGAACGCACAAAACTTGGAGAAGGCAAACCCGTTTCCCCAATCGTTGATGATGGAGCAGACGTTCCATTGCCCGACCATGAAGAAGTCCGAATAGCAATTACCCGCCAGAAGAAAAACGAAGCAGGGGGCCGATGGATTACCGGCCGAGCTATTCAAACACGGCGTCGAAGAATTGATAAGGAACATGCATCAGCTTCATTGCAAAATATGGTCGGAAGAAAGCATGCCAAACCATTGGAATTTAAGTGTGCTCTGCCCAATCCACTAAAAAGGAGACCCCACAATCTGCGCCAACTACCGTGGGATAAGCCTATTCAACATCGCGTATAAGGTTCTATCGAGCGTATAGTGTGTAAGATTATAGCCCACCGTCAACAAACTGATTGGACCTTTAGACTTGGAAAATCAACAACCGAGCCGTTCGATACCAAACGAGGTTTCAGACAAGGCGACTAGCTATCGTGTGACTTCTTCAACCTGCTGCTGGAGAAAATATGTCAAGCTGCAGAACTTAATCGAAAAGGTACAATCTTTTATAAGGGTGTACAGCTGCTGGCGTATGCCGATGATATTGATATCAAAGTAAATGGGTCTGGCAGTGAAGGAGGGCAAGACGAAATATCTCCTGTCATCAAATAAACAGTCGTCGCAATCGCGACTTGGCTCTGACGTCACTGTTGACAGTCATAACTTTGAAGTTGTAGATAATTTCGTCTATCTTGGAACCAACGTAAACACCACCAACAATGTTAGCCAGGCTAACACTTGTCCACAGGTGCGACTTCGGACTGAGTAGAAAATTGAGAAGTAAAGTCCTCTGTCGACGAACAAAAACCAAGCTCGATATGTCACTCTTTTTTCTTGTTCTTCTATATGGCGCAGAGGCTTGGACGATGACAACAACTGATGAGTCGACGTTGCGAGTTTTCTAGAGAAAGGTTCTGCGAAAGATGTGTGGCCCTTTGCGAGTTGGACACGGCGAATATCGCATTCGATGGAACGATGAGCTGTATGAGATGTTTGACGACATTGACATAGTTCAGCGAATTAAAAGACAGCGGCTACGCTGGCATGTTGTCTGAATGGACGAAAACACTCCAGCTCTGAAAGTATTCGACGCAGTACCCACCGGGGGAAGCAGAGAAAGAGGAAGACCTCCACTCCGTTGGAAGGATCAAGTGAAGAAGGTCCTGGCTTCGCTTGGAATATCCAATTGGCGCCACGTAGCGAAAAGAAGATACGACTGACGCGCTATTGTTAACTCGGCTATAATCGGTGTCTACGCCAATTAAGAAGAAGAAATAACAATGTTAGCCTTAATATATTTAATTATAAAAAAATTTATGTAAATGTGTATGAAAAAAAATAAAATTAATAATTTAAAAACTAAAAAGTTTTGTCTGAAATTTTGAGAAATTTTAAAAGTAGGAATCAAAACATGCAACTCTGCGACAGCTGACGAATAGGATAATTAGAGCAGTTCAGCTGTATTTTAACATAAATAATTTATAAGATACTGCTGAATGAGCGCAACAGAGATGTATGGAAAAGTGGTTAGAATCTTCACGCGGTTTCACTTTTATCTGGCAGGGTATTTTTTGCTGGTAACAATACTATGATGTTTCATTGTGGTATTTCAATAAACACAGCTAAAAAAAAGGTAATAAACTTTCCTAAAAGCTTTTACACAAAAGCTCATCAAAATGCTCTGTCAAAGTGACTTTAAATATTTAGAAAAAACTAGCTACGCCCTCAAGCGTTGTCCTGCGTGAAATTGTGTTGAAATGAAAAGAAAGTTGAGTTTATACTGTTTTAAAAATCATTTATTTGCGATTTTCCTACATTTTTTTTTTCAATGTAGGGCAGCTTTATAAACAACATTTTTTACCTTCAGTTCCGGTGCGTTTATGTACCGAGAAGATAATTTTCCAAGTATAACTGGCTATGTGAAAAACATGGCATTTCCAGATTTATGCCACACATTATGCGACTATCGTTGTGTCCTGTTGATTGTCATCTCAAAAGCAATTTTCACTGCATACGGAATACGTTTGAAATGGCAAATCGTTAGAACCCAAAAGATTTCTTAGAGTCAAGTGTTCGGCCCCCTTGTATTCGATAGCTGCGTCACAATTAGTCGGGTTCCATTACACAGTTTCGGCGCATAAAGTTTGCGAAACATAATAATGACAGATCCAACTTTGATACGCAAATTATGCGGCGCTATACCAAGCCTCTCTAAAGAATTTAGAAATTCCACTGGATAATTCACGACTTCGTCTTCATTGTCAAGAGGATCGATCGTTTTGTATGAGCGCAAACCTCCCGGTATTTGACTTTGAATCTTCCAGTTTAAGTGCTAAATTGCGCGTGCTCTCAAGCAGTCATAGTTACGATAATTTAGCCAATGTTGGCATAAGCATTCGTGTTGAGTTTATCTTTTGTTGAAGTGAATTGACATACGGCAGGTGGAATGGATATCAAATCACTGGAAGTATCAATCAAAATGTTCCCATTTCCAATTCTTAGAGAATACGACGCGGATTTTAAGGCTGATATGTCGAAATGTTTATCGCGAAAAGTGTGCTAACTTCATTTGCATTCGAAGTAGCTATCGCAACGTCCATCGTTTGATTCCAGTGATTATCATGTTACAGCAATTGTAATTGCCTTCTCAAAAAGTTGCACACACCGTACCATTTACACTACGCAAATGAAGTTGAACCGCGTACGTTAATCAATAGCAACCAAAGGTAGAAGCGTTTTTTCGGGTGGATTGTGTAAATTCATCCTAATGCATTAGTTGAGAACACACCTGGATGTCCATCTTCTGCTTGACCTTGCTTTCCGAGCAACCATTTCTTTGACGATGCATTCCATAACTAATATCAAGGCATTTCCGAATAGAGCAATGTTCTCGCAAACGGATCACTGACAAAAGTTGAGCAAAAACTCGTAAATGTTAATTGCTGGCGGTGTTTCACTAGCTGTACTGTATTCTCTGGGTTGAAATACACTCTTTGGCCATTCTCCAAATGAATTGCGAGACGCACAACAGTCGGAAAACGTTCATGAATTAAAAAAGTAAATATCCTACAAAGCGCTTTATTGCAGTTCACGATCGACCTATTTGATACTTCCTAATCTCATTTTGTTCAAGGCCAATAACTGTCATGTTGCTTCCTTCGGTGACGTATTTTATTTTATTGATTACACCTAACTTCAATACTCAACATTGATATGAGTTTTGCCTGTGAATTATTGTCTAATGGTGAATATTGTACCATCCATGTGATGTCAACTTCGATATTCACTCTTCTAAATTGAATGCTGAATGTTCTGCCATTGACGTCTGGTGAGCGACGCCGATACAATAGATATCCATCATTTCTAGTCTGTGGTTCCGAAAGAAAAGTACGTATATAGTGTTTCGTGCATTTGTTGTCACACATACAAACCGAAGTGGGATTGTGGTGTCCGCAAGGTCCATGAACCATATTGGTTTTCACCACTTCGTATAACACTGGATTTTTCTCTGCATCAGTAATTTCCGCAGAAATGAGTTCATCAATTTGATCTGGTGTAACCACCATCCACCATTCAAAGAAGAATATGTACGTGCGACAAACCTCTCTTTTGCCACTCAACAGAATACATCTAGAATCTAACAGCACCACATATATACGTACGTTGCTTCAAGATAAAGTCCATCAAAAATCGACTATCGTTGTTTGAAAAGTCGTGCTGTGACATCGTGACGATCGCTTGCTGATTGACCGCGATCCATAATTCCGCATGTATGTCATCACATCCTGGGAGTACTTCTTGCCTTGTCTTGCCTTGGGCTGCCACACGTTGATGGCAAAAAGTACGCCGACCGATATTAGGGCGACCTCTTCGTGACTTCGTAACAAATTTAAATCTGCAATTGATCACTTTGTGTGAAACACCATAAAGCTTTCACTGAATAATTTTCAATAATTTTTTTTCAATAGCCGGAATAAAAAAGCAAGCGACCAAAATGGAACGATTCAAATAAGTTAAAAATCAAAATATTGAAAAACAAAACAAACAAAAATTGAAAAAAATCTGTATGGAAAAAAGTTACTTTTTGGAATTGTCCAATTTTTCGACTTTTCCTCATGAAAAGTAAAAAGTATTTTTATTTTTAAACCTTCCCCGATTCACAACGAACAACCTCTGAAAAGTTCACCAAGATTGGTGTAGCCGTTTTCTTAGCGTTACTAACAAACAAACATTCATTCGTTTGTATGGGAAAAAGAAAAGGGCTGATTTTAGGGGTTTTCCGGCGACTATTCGAAATTTTCTTGCCTTAAAAACCATCCTTGAACCTCAACGAACATTTAGAAAAAAGAATTGGTCAAATTGGTCAAGGCGTTGTTGAGTTATGCGCTTAGCAACACATTTTGCGATTCATTTTTATAAATAAGATTGGGAAGTAATACGAAAAAGATGCGCATTTATTTGAGGACTTCTGAGACAAAGTCCCTCATTGAAGTTTGAGGCCAAAACATTGAAAGAATACGAGGAACCCATAAAAATAGTCATGTGCTACAAAATATGTGCGCACAACTTAAAAACGAACACAAAGTATGTTTGACTGCTGTTAAGATGCGTACGCGGTTAAATAATTTAACAAAAAGAGATAGGTATGTAAGAACCAATCCATTTATGAAAATATTCTTATTTAATTCTTGTAAATCTAACATTTTTAGGCAAGAAAAACGTAAAATTGATCCCAGTGGCGGAGCTCCTTCAAAATGGGAGTTGTACAACGAGGTACATAAGGGTTGGGCAGTTTTAAATAAAACAATTTTTTAAGTGTTGGACGAAAGTTTAATTAACGGCATGTAATTCATTATTTAAAACTACATATTTATTACTATCATTTGTTTTTTAGAGCCGAATTGTGAAGAATGTTTAAATGATTCTGAATTTGATGCAATGGAGGCATTGTTAAGTGAACACTCCATTAGCAAACCACTGGGTAATGAGTCATCGTTCGCTGAAGTACAAGTACCAATTCCAGAAATGCACGAAAACTGAAACGCCCAGATATTCGTTTTTTTCGAATTAATAAAAGATGAACAGAAAATGATGTAGAAGTATTTAGATAAATCATAAAAAAGGAGAAAAAGTTGTAATATTAGTACTAGAAGAAAATAATGCATTCCTTTCTGCGTTAATAAATAAATAAACATATTATATTTATTTTTACATTTGTATGGCACTTGAAACCGATTATACTAACGGGTAATAAAATTAGTAATTCATGCGTTTCTTATAACAATTCCACTGTTTGTATCACTTACGGAAATGCTTCTTTGGGGCTGTTGCCTTGTACTTTGAATGTCTGACTGCTGAATCCAATAGTGATTGATGTTATCGTTTCTGTTATTGCACATATTATGCTTAATGCAGCATGCTTTTATAATTGTGTTCACAATTTTTATGTTAACTTCCAAACCTTTCCCAATTTTGTGAAATCGCGCTTTCAGATGACCGAATGCGTTTTCAACAACACGGTGACAAAAAGATAATTTTTTGTTGAATATTTTTTCACCTTCTATTTGGTTAACTGAAAACGGAAACGTTTTCATTACGGGCGGCGAAAGTTTAAACGCTGATTCCGCAATAGGTAAAATCGGCACTTTTACGCCTTCAATGAATTCGAAATGTCTTTCAAATAGCTCATTATTCATGCGAATGCCGAGCATTCAATAATGGAAGAATCGTTACATCTTCCAGGTACTCCCATGTTTATATAGGTAAATCTATAACGATAGTCTAAAGCAGCAAAGGGAATTGTTGAATAACATCCTTTAAAATTTAAATAATCTGAAGCTTCACATTTGGGAGGTTTCACTTCAATGTGACATCCATCAATCGCTCCATAGCATTGACGGAACCCCAATAATTCAAAACCTGTAACAATTTCTTCAATTTTAGCTTATGTTGGTGGATAAGCATTCAACATTATTTCTTGGAATACGGTACATATTTCTCTACACATCTCAAGAACTATTTCTCCTACTGTTGTTCTACCAATTCCAAATAAGCTTGCCACTGTTCTACACTCTGCTGATGAAGCTAATGAATAAAGCTCGATACCAATTTGCTTTTTCAACGAAATAGCCAGGGTCAATTTTTGTATTATTTACAGGAATAAATCTTATTTTCTCCATTGCTCGTATACATTCTTTGTTTAAAATTTTTTTTTAAATATTTATGCCTATGAAACAAAGCTAGTATTTGAGTTTACTTCTTTACCATGGTATTGTTGCTACGTGTATGTCACGGGTATTAATATCGTATTGAAATTAAAAAGCCGTTTCAACGTAGTTATAATAGAGAACTAAACTAAGTATTAAACATAAAACTTACCGTGTATAACTTCGCCAAAGAGGTCGAAGCTTCTCCTGTCCACCAACGTCCCACACAAGAAATTGTATTCCTTTTGCTCTACCAAGTATACCTTGCACCTGTAAAAATATATGTGTTCTAGGTTTAGTGACAAGACTAATCTTAGTAATGTAAAGTATTATTATTATAACTTAAAATTTTTTAGCAGTTATATATTTAAATATCTCAATAATGTTAGGTCAAAATTTAAGTCGATCATGTTTTATGGACGTTTACCATCAGATTTCAAAGATTAAAAAAGCGAGGAAGGACTGGAAAATGTCACGAGCATGCTTAGCGCGCTGTACATAGCAGGCTAGAGAGCAGGCCACATATGAAGTAGGGTTCACGAATGGTTTAAGTCTAATTAGTCATGGAAATCCCAGCTAGACATAGAAAGATGTACCCAGGTTTCTGAAGATGAACTTTTCTTTAAGGATGAATCTAAGTCTAAACACAACATAGATCTAAAAAAAGAATTCCAATTCGGCGATATACCTGATGGGGGTTGGGGTCAAAATTCTGTTTTTTAGGAAATTCTGCATTCAACACGCATTTTTAATCATTAATTACAGAATTTTGCCATTCTGTAATCATATGTTTTATTGCCTAGTAAGTAGTTTTTTACAATTGCATGATTGTATTTGTTATTGTTATTTCTTTGTTTGTTGTTTTTCATTTACTTTTTTGTACTACCATGATTGGATTTGTTATTGTTATTGCTTTGTTTGTTGTTCTTCATTTACTTTTTTGTACTACCATAATGATTTAGTTTACTATGTACCTACATATACATACATATGTATATGTACTGACTAAGCAATGTGTTACTGCAATTTCATTAATAAAAACGTGCTAAATATTTTTGTGAAATCATGGAAAATATAACTGTGGTGAAGTCCAATAAAGGAAAAGACATGTTAAACGTCGACGGCTACTTCTTCTATGTATTTGGAACGAAAAAATAAGAAAACATTTAACTGGACTTGTTCTGAACGAATTAAAAACAAATGTACCGTGCGTATTGTCACACAATTCGATGGCTGTGAACATGTTATACGAAAAAAAAGAAATGAACATTCTCATGATCCATTAATGTAGTATCTATTTGATCTTTATTTGTTAATAATGTTGTTTTTTGTCTTTCCGATAAACATGTTTGAATTTTGGAATCATTTTGGAGGTTATGTTTTGTTTATGTTATATTATTATGTATTTATAAGCAAATTTATATAAGATACACGATCTGGCTCAAATTTTAGGGAAAAAATTTCCAGAATTAATTCTGGAAAACGTTAATTCCGGAATTATGAAAAACCAGAATTTTGAAATGCAACCAAAAAAAAAAAGCGAAGAAATTGCGGATCTCCGATTTCCAGAATTTTGTCGACCCAGAATTTTGATTCCGGAATTTTGACTTCAGAATTTTGACCGTTTCCCACCTGATGGTGATGTAATTTTGCTGAGTATAGACCAAGATTTTGGCATATTTCTTTAATCTGTATGTAGAAAAATTCACTTGTAGTCCTCCAGGAGCGCCTTCAAAGTCAGTCATCATCCTCCAATGACAACGATACCAAAACGTCAGCAGTGTTCACGTTGACTCTTTTTTAGGAGAATAAACTCCTAAGAAGCCGAAGTAAATTATGTTATCCCCTCAGATTAATTGCCACCAATGATCTGCAGTGAATGAGTTAAACACAACTTTGAACCACTTGCGAAAAATTGAGAATGAAGCAAGCAAATTATTCATGGAATGAGTACAAGTGTGATTACTGCTCACTTAGAATTATGAGAGAGAGAGAGAGAGTTTTGGCTTGTGAGCTACTTAGCTTGTATGAAGCGTTTGGTTATGAGTTCACAATACTTATGAATCTTTGCTTAGGATGCTCTGACGATTACGAATACAAAACACTTGTGAATATACGAAGAAGCTCAACTGAGCGCAAGCCACTTGAGCCTTTTGAGCCGTAACGCTATGAACCAAAGCAGAGATAGAGATATGTCCAACTCCTCTCTCACTGGAAGTGAGAAAACAATTGCAGCAACATTACAGCTGTTTACATATTTTTTGTTAAGATTTCAATCTGGCCATCACTCGTTTCCAATTGTTAAACGTCAAAACCTACTGAACTCGATTAGCTGTCAAAGTTCAGTAGGTTTTGACGTTTAGCAATTGCTCTCTCACTTCCAGTTAAATATCTCTTTATCTCTGGTATTCATAAACAAACTATGAGCCTTTCAACTCATCAATTGTATACAACGAATAGCTCAAACAATTGTATAGACTCTATACTATAGAGAGAACCAAGCCAACCCAAGTGAATATATTTGTAACTGGTAGATACATGTGTATCTCTATTTTTGCCTTGGTAATCACTATGTACGTATAAATTGTTTAAATAGTTGTCACGCACATTTGAAATAAAAATACCGGGTAGCTTGAGTAGTATGATATACAATATTTATTTATTAAAAAAGGTTTTGTATTTTTACAGATCGTATTTTATTAAAATTATACATTTGAATTATTTCGGTAACCAACTTAAATGAGCGTATGTCTACAGGTCGCCAGATCGTTGTTGTCGAAAAGCTTACTGTAGCGCGCGGGACGGGTGTTGTAAGCGGAGAGGAGTATATCTGACGAGTTGTGTCGAACGAATGTGTCCACAATCCTTTTGCCCAGCCTTTGTGTTAAGTGGGTTGATTGATGGAGAGGTGTGGTGAGTTGCGTTGTTTGGTGATGTAAGAGTGTGCTGTCATCGGAAGTGTTGTATTAGTGTATGCCAGTTTTTCAGGGTAGAGGGGGCAGATGCTTAACTCATTTAAACATCCTGGGCCCCCTAGGCGAACGTTTTGCCTAGTATTACATGTATGTGCGATATATGCGATTGCATGTATAGCGGAGTACTTCTGGTAGAGTACCCGAGGGCGCAGAATACCTGTAAATGCTAAAAACGGCTTTGATTTTAAACATATTTGGTATGCATTAGCTTTTATTTCCTTGATAGATTTACTATTGTGGATTTATTAAAAATTTTTTTACCGTCGGTTTGTTCAACTGGCTGTTTATTATTTGCCTTTTCTGTGTTATCGGCTCATTAAGGATAGTAACTCCACGCCTGGCGCAAATGTGGCCAGAATGGGTACTCCTTAGCCCTGGAGTTAGGACTATAAAATTAGAGGGATCTTGCGTGAGAGTGACCGTGAATGGAGAACGGCTTCACTTCGTACAGTAGAGAATTTTTCGTAATTATTTAATGCTTTGTATAGCTGATTCCCATTAATCACCAATGTGAGGAGCGCTTATGTAGATGAATATTATTCAACTCTTTGTACAAATTTTTTAAAGGTAATATTTAAGTGCGTATGCACTAATTTTACAAGAAGTGGCCCGCCAACGCTCTAGAATTTTTTTTAAATTGTTTTTTTCTCATTATTGGCGAAAACCATCCTGCGGGGCCGAAAAGTTGTATGTGCTTTTAATATAGGAGAAAGTCTCCCTATATATCGAAATTTCCTTGATTGTGAATTAAGGTTTGCATTATCCTCAACTTGAGTTGATATGGTGGTAACTGGTTCTGAAACTAGTCCACTTAGAATCCAACCGAATATAGTGTTTTGCGCTAGAAGGGTGGTTGATATTTTTTCAACACCTTTAAGTAATATTTGCGGTATAAGGTCGCTGCCTAATATAATATCTATTTGAGATGGTTTGTTGCAGTCGGGATCTGCTAGTTTTAAGTGTGAGACCTGCCTATTTGTTAATTGCGGTAGGACTATAGCTTCTGCTTTAATTCGCTTATCCGCTTGGGGGGGAAATTAGGGTAATGGGACAAGTTTTATCTGAGTTTTGGATTACTCTTCCGCCCATTCCCGTAATTTCAAAATTTGATTGTTTGGTTGACAATTTTAGCTTATTTTGTGCCTTAGACGTTATGAATGATCGTTGTGATCCTTGGTCTATTAAGGCTCTGAGTTTGAACAGTTCTCCTCGGTGTTCGATGGAGATAACTGCTGTAGGTAGTAGTACCCTATTTTTATTTTCGCTGTGTAGCGTTTCGTTTTTAATGCCTGTAAGCAGCATGGTGCTTCTTGGCAATTTTTAGGATTTTGCTTTTCGGGATTTGCTTTTGCAATTAAACCCGTGGTTCTTTGTGTATAAGCGCTTCTTTGGGGTGCGATTGGATATCTGCTGTAATGAAGCATTGGATTATGTCTTCTGTGACAATATAAGCAGTTAAATTTGCTTTTGCAATTATTAAGATTGTGTGAGTGGGACAAGCAGTTTGTACAGAGTCTTTTTGACCTGATAAAGTTTTTCCTTTCATTGACATTCAAGTTTTTAAACTCCTCGAAAGTTTTAAACTTATGCCCTCTTGTGCATAGTTCGCATGACATATGATTTCTTTGTTCAGATGTGAACGATTGCGTTTTGTGAAAGTTTTTGTTTAAATTGTTTTTGTTACTAATTTGGGGTCTATTAAAGCTTCGATTATTTTTTCTTCTAACCTTTCCGCATTTTCATATTGGGTGGTGAGAAAATCTTTCATTTGTTGCCACGTTGGGCACTTTTTTCGTGATGAGAGCGATTGCTCCCATAGAAGTAACGACTTTTCTGTTAATGCGGCGGTGCAATTTTTTACCAGAATTGGGTCCCAGCTGTCTGTGGGAATACTTAGTGTCGATAGAATCGACAAACAATTTGAAACAGTGGCTTCTAGGTTGATAAATTCTACACTTGTTCCTTTCTTAACTTTTGGCAATTTCATTAGAGTCGTTACTTGCTTATCGACCAGTATTCTGTCGTTTTAATATCTAGCTTTTAGAACTTTCCAAGCCAAATTGAAATTGTCGTAATTTAATGCAAACTGTTTGACTATTATGCCTGCTTGACCTTTCATTTTGTATCTGAGGTGATACAATTTTTGCGCTTGTGATAATTGAAGATGGCTTATGTACACGGCCGTAAACATGTCCCGGAAGGACGGCCATTCTTCATAACCTCCGTAAAAGGTTTCTGTGTCACATGCAGGTAGCTCGAGGCAGATGCCTGAACTTGCCTCTTGACTGTCTATTTGTGGCAGCTCTACTCTACTGTGGGGAGTAGGTGTAATTCAGTGTTTAAAAAACTGCAGTCGAATTAGCAGAAGTCGCAATATTGTTGCTATTCGCTACTTCAACTGCGAGCGATATCAGAAAGTATGCAAGTGCTTTTGCTTCTGCTTCTGAAAAAATCAGAAGTCGCATGCTTTGACTGGCGCAAAAATCAAACAGCTACGAAAATCAGAAATCAGCATAAGTCGCCGTTATTCGTTTTTCTGCTTTCTGCTTTGCTGTAGCTTTCGATCGTATCCACAAGTTGCCGCAGCAGCTATCGACAATTTTCGACAGTCGTCGGCAGTCACAGTCGCGAAAAGTAATGCATTCGACTTTTTGCTACTTTTGATTTTTGTCGCTGTTGCTTTTGATCAGCAGCGTAAGTCGAAAAAATATCAGATTCGTTAGATTCGTGGAAGTCGGCCGTTGCGACCGTTTTTGATTAGCTACGACTTTAAAGAAATGATTGGCAATGACTTATAGCGTACTTGAATTTTTTTATTATGTTGTTCATTTTCAACTTTTTTATTTTTTCTTAAGTTTACAAAAATAAAAAACTAAATCAAAATTCGTTGGAATAAATAATATAAAAACATAACAGCAAATTAATTTTTCATTGCTTTCATACATATATTACTCATTTTTTTGATTATTCATTACAAAGTTCCTCTTGTTCAAAAAGTGGCAACGTATCAATGGCCATGTCCAGACAGCTAGCTTACATATATTCAGGGGCGTCGCGAGGATCCAGATCATGGGGGGTGAGTCCCTTTGAAATGCCGACTCATTTCGAGAATTTGCCGATTTAATGTATATGTTTATAAATATATATAAAATAAGGATATCTTCATTTCTGATAAGGTATTACGGAGAAGTTTGACAACATAATAGCATAATTCATTATTTTATTCTCAAATAAGTATTGTACATATTAGTATAATCATCATTTAGTATGTTTCTCTTAATATAAAATACATATATTGTTCAGCGACGTGTTACGCGGGAAAAAACAAGATTTTCTTAAGAAATTGAATTGCAAAACATATAAATTTCTGAGTTATATTTTCACTCTGCGATGTTTCAACATTGACCATTTTTTAACAACATCGCGCAGATCGATTTCGTCTACTTTATCCTTTGAAGAAGAAAGCAGCATCAAAGAATTCAAACGTTCATCCCCCATTGTTGTACGCAAATCGTTGAAAACAAATTTCAATTTACTAAAAGAACGTTCACATGAAGCTGACGGGACAGGAGCAGTCAATATGTAATGAACCATTTCGTACGCAGAAGGAATGACCTTTCTCAATTTGTATGCTACTATAGAAATGTCATCGAAAGATTTACACTCTTTACATGAATTAAAACAATTGTGTGTTTGTGTTTCAGCAAAAATACAATCTAGATCTTCACTGAAGAACTTAGGTTCCAATTGCACAACAAATTGTATAGATTCTATTGTGATATTACTTCTTTTAGCTGGAATCCTGAACATCTCTTGAATGGGTTTGAAGGTTGACATAGTTTCTTGCAAATTATCTTGATTACAATTTGTGAAATTTTCGAGGACAATTTTGAATTCTTTTCTATAAAATCGTTCATAGATGGGGGGTGTCACACCCCCCACACCCCCCCTCGCGACGCCCCTGCATATATTGCATATTGCTAAACCCTCGGCTGCCTTATTTTCAAAATATTTCCACGCTGCACTTGGCGCCATAGCTGAACACGTGTGAGTCTAGCAGCGTTCTAATTGCAAGTAAAAGCAAAAGAGCAAAAAGAACAAGACGGCGACTGCTGGTGACTTCCACGAATCGAACGCTTCTTGCTTTTTTCGACTTACGTTGCTGATCGAAAGCAACAGCGACAAAAATCAAAAGTAGCAAAAAGTCGGAATGCATTACTTTTCGCGACTGTGACTGCCGACGAATGTCGAAAATTGTCGATAGCTGCTGCGGCAACTTATGTATACGATCGAAAGCTACAGCAAATCAGAAAGCAGAAAAACGAATAACGGCGACTTATGCTGATTTCTGATTTTCGTAGCTGTTTGATTTTTGTCTATGCTTCGACTGCGACTTCTGATTTTTTCAGAAGCAGTAGCCGAAGCAAAATCATATGAACTGAAACTTGCCGCAGTTTTTTAAACGCTGGTGTAATTGCTTTAATGAGCTTTAGTTGATCGCAGATCATAGCTTTCGTTTCTTCATGCTGGTCTAAGCAGTTTTCGTATATTGCGGTAGCAGATAATTAAAAATTTTGTAGTAGATCTGAATCGTCAGAATCTAGAATGGCGTCATGAGCCGCTTGGAGGCGAGTCTAAAAATTTTCAAGGTTTTGGCTTTTTATTTCTAATAACGATTCAGAGTTCTCTTGAATCGGTGAAGATGCAAATCTAGTGCAGTATCGTAATATACTGTGAAATAAATTAAACAACCTGTATTGAGCATGTAGCTCCTGCAGGTGTATTTTGATTTGTGTTATTATGAACCATTTCTATTTATTTGCAAAATAATAATATATATTTATTTTATTTTAGTTTGAAGTTTGCAAATATCAGTACTTTTAATTTATAACCACCTTTTACGTCCGTATGTTAGTATTTGGGTACACCCTAATACTTGGACTTGTAGATATGTATGTATGTGCTTATGAAGGTACTTATGTTTTGTGCAATTGAGAGCTCGTTAGAGACATCAATTTGCTTTTTGTACGCAATCCTGCTTGTTTTTGTTTGTCAAAGAACAAGAGGTATTGCCGGATAATTGCCAATGTGGACTTTGAATATGTATTAATATGTGGAGATTTCGTTTAGTGTCACAGGCAGATCCTTTGCCGTATGTACATAAGTATGTATATATATGTTTTTATAGTTTCTTTGAAAAAGTGAGAGAGAGATTAAAATTTTTTATATGTATGTACATACATATATAGGCAGATATAATATAGTTATTTTTTTCCCGTTTTTGTTGTATGCAATCGAGCCTAATGCTTTATGAAGTATAAGGAGGACTGCCGTAAATATGTTAGAATTAAATATTTGATTTTTTTTTTGTTGATAAATTTTTGATAAAATTTTTATTTTTAGGCATCGACACGCATATGTGCATAAATTAAATAAATAATGGACATAATACGCTCACTTGGTTACTTCAAGAGCTTTGTAGGTGTATACGTGCATGTGCATATGTTGCCTTTATGCCGTCTGCGTTTTGTTCCTCTTCCTTTTTCCACTCCTTTTCTCCTTACGGTTAGTAGGCGCTTCCAGGCACACCTTTTTATTTTTGTTTTTTAATATTTTGTAGGTATTTTTTGTTCGTGCCCGATTGTTTTGTTATTGTGTATATTTGTTTTGGCGCTTTTAGATTTCGCGCCCGATTTATGTTTTGTTCCTAGGTGTCACGCGTCCGATTGCCTGTTTATGTTTGTTTTTGTACTCTTTTACATTACTTTTTTGAGTTTTTGTTTTACTGATCGCGCCCGATTTATTTTTTTTGTCTTTGTAAATTTTGTTTCTGTAAGTTTGTTTTATAACCGCAGTTTTTGTTATTGGATGTACGTATATATTTTTTCCGAGTCTTTTGAGTTTTTGTTTTGTGTCTTATGTTTAAACATTTATTATTTTTTGTCACTCCACCGTGCTTTTGGTTTTGTTTTTGGAACGAAATTAATTTACTTCTCGTTGTTTATATTTTTGTAATTGTCACCACTGATATGTATGTATGTATATGCATATCTTTGGCAGCCGCTCCACTTATTTTTTTTTGTTATATATAGTACATATGTGTTCACTGCACTGTTTTATTTTTGCATTGCCCCCTTTTATTTGGTTGTTTTTTTTTTGTTTGTTATATACGTATGTACATGTTGTTTTTGTGTTGTTCGCCACTGCACTTTACTGCACTGCACTGTTTTTTTTTATTTTTTGTGGTTTTTTCGTCTGCACTTTTTTATAGTTTCTTTTTCTCAGCAAACTTTTTGTTTATTTATACGTATGTTTGTATGTATTAACATATATTTAGTATATCGAAGCACTGTTTTTGTCACCACACTTTGTTCTGTTTGTTTTTCTTTTTCGGAGTTTAGATTTATTTAAAATCCAATAGTGCATTTCTGTTAGGCTCGAAGGACCATGTATATAAGTATTTGTAACTGGTAGATACATATGTATCTCTATTTATGCCTTGGTAATCACTATGTACGTATAAATTGTTTAAATAGTTGTCACGCACATTTGAAATAAAAATACCGGGTAGCTTGAGTAGTATGATATACAATATTCATTTTTTAAAAAAGGTTTTATGTTTTTACAAATCGTATTTTATTAAAATTATACATTTGAATTATTTCGGTAACCAACTTAAATGAGAGTATGTCTACAGGTCGCCAGATCGTTGTTGTCGAAAAGCTTACTGTAGCGCGCGGGACGGGTGTTGTAAGCGGAGAGAATGTTCGCAGTATATGTGACGAGTTGTGTCGAACGAATGTGTCCACAATCCTTTTGCCCAGCCTTTTTGTTAAGTGGGTTGATTGATGGAGAGGTGTGGTGAGTTGCGTTGTGTGGTGATGTATGAGTGTGCTGTCATCGGAAGTATTGTATTAGTGTGTGGCAGTTTTTCTGGGTGGAGGGAGCAGATGCTTAACTCATTTAAATATAAGCGATAAGTGATTGTGAGACATATTCACACTCATTATTACACAAGCAAGCCATATGATTGTGAGAAGATAATATTTTTAGTGAGAGCAAGTTTGAGTGAACAATGGGGGTGATTCGTGAATTTGAGAGTATAATCATAAGCCAAGTATTCACTGCAGATCACTGATTGCCACTAAGCAGGGTCTGTATAGTTTGCAATGTTTCTATTTTAACCCAATACAAATTTTTCCTTTTAGCAGATATATCAACCTAAGTTATCCTTGGACATCTACCACTTCTGGAAATACTATATATGATTCTTCTGAGGTGAGAAAGATATCATATTATTGGGACAGACCTTGATTCCCATACAGCCTGAATTACTTCAGACTTTAATGACAGAGGAATAGTTCTACAGGACTATTTTAATTCTAAGGACTTGATCAGTTTGAATATAGGAATAAAAAAATATATGTTAACTTCATTTCTATTTCAAAATCTTTTTAATCTTTGGCCTGACATCCTTTTTTCTGAAAGGTTTGTAAAGACTTGCGACGATATCAATATTCGTGCGTTAAAACTAAATCAGCTGACTCCTATCTACTTGTATATCAAGTAGTCGACACAATTGAAAATCCCTTTGACAAACAAAAATTCCTCCTAGTATTCATTAACCGACAGCGGCCGAGGTTTATTGGTGTATTTCTTAATACGATATTAACCAGTGTCATATGCTACAATAGACAACTCATAAACCGTGGGCAATATGGTACTCATCACCAGATCACTTCTTTTATCCCGCAATAAAGTATCATTTCTTCTGGGAAGATAATTTGCTCAAGAAACAAAATCATAAAATTCATAAATTTTGTCCCCGTGAACAAATCCGAATACAAATTCTGTACAATGAAGTCGCAATTTTAGGATAGTTCAATCCAATTGTTCGTCGACATCAGAAGGCACTGATGCGCGCATAATGGGAAATCCTTCCCTGCCAATATACATATAGTTCAGAGAGAATTCAAATTAACGTATTGACATCATGATTTTACTAGATTCCTATTTGTTAAATGAGTTGATTAAAGTTAAAACAGTTTTCGAATTCTCAACTTTTAAAAACTGAGCGGTTAGACACAACTCGTAATCATATTAACACATCAACAGACACCGTAAATTATTAGAAAATAATTTACAAGAAAAAAGGGAAAAGTAATATTACTTGAAAAATTCATAATGTTTAAATAGCAACAATTTGAAAATGAATTACGGTAAATTATTATTAGTATTGAGATGTATACGAGCATACGAGCTGTACGATAATATCTTACCTCTGGTGGTACAATAATTAACAGACACGAAATCTAGTAAGCATTCTGATTTTATTATTTCTTTTTTTTCATTTTTAATTTACTAATTTTGATAATTGATATGAAGTGAGTGATAAGATACAAATATGTTGGTGGAGAACATTTGTTGTGAACGAGGCTTAATTTTTTTGTTTGGCTGGCATGACACCTGTCAAACATATTCAATAACCTTACCATATTCCCGTACGACAAAAGTATGCAGTCATCACATTTGCGACGTTCAAATGTTGACATATCACATAACGGTTCACGATGGCTATGCACCTTCCGGTGTTTTATTAATGACCAGCTTTGCCGCGCGGTGTTACCCGCGGAAAATAAATTGTGTACTAATAGTACAATAATGGCTATTCACAATTTCCGAAGCAAAGTAAATTACATTTGAACTTCGGTAAGATCAATTTACAAAATTTGATGAATGTTTTTTACTTCGCGTCGTAGAGGGCTAAAAATTATTTTACTGCAGCACATCACGGTAAACAACAATGCAAAACTTATTGTTTTCTACGTAAATAAAAAGGATTTTTTGCTACCGACACACACGAGCAACCCACATACAATTGTCCGTCGGAGGTGAATACCGAATACTTTTACAGTTTGTCCTTGACTTTTATTTATTGTGATATAGAAAGCAACGTTCAAAGGAAACTGTAGGCGTTTTCAGGCGCTATTATATCTTTTTCGCTCAACCACTTCTCGTTAGCCAGCTTTTCTTGTAACCTCGGAGGTTACACCTGTGAAGTGTCTAAACTCAGTTGTAGCCGTTCTAATTAAACCCACAACGATAAAACTTTTAGCCATATGATTTCGCAACTTGATCCATGCCGCTTCGTTACTATTTACAAATCGGCATGCCCGAAACTCCTGAACCGTTACTCACCTACCTCCCGATGAAAATAGCTTTGCATATGCCCTAATATATTTATACGTGTTTATGTATATGGACGATGGAGCCCGACCATGAAGAAGTTCGAATAGCAATTACCTGCCTGAGGAACAACAAAGCGACGGGGGCCGATGGATAACCGGCTGAGCTATTCAAACACGGAGGCGAAGAACTGATAAGAATGCATCAGCTTCTTTGTAAAATATGGTCGGACGAAAGCATGCCCAACGATTGGAATTTAAGTGTGCTCTGCGCAATCCATAAAAAAGGAGACCCCAAAATCTGCACCAACTACCCTAGGATAAATCTCCTCAACATCGCACATAAGAATCTATCGAACGTGTTGTGTGAAATATTAAAGCCCACCGTCAACAAACTAATTGGACCTTTTCAGTGTGGCTTTAGACCTGCAAATCAACAACCGACCATATATTCACCATACGCCAAATTTTGGGAAAGACCCGTGAAAGGAGAATCGACACACACCACCTCTTCGTCGATGCCGCGATGTCTGACTTTGGTATCCCCGCAAAACTAAAACGGCAGAGTAAACTGACGTTGAGCAACACCAAAAGCTCCGTCAGGACCGGAAAGGACTTCTCTGAGCCGTTCGATACCAAACGAGGTTTCAGACAAGGGGACTGCTTATCGTGCGACTTCTTCAACCTGCTGCTGGAAAAAATAATTCGAGTTACAGAACTTAATCGAAGAGGTACAATCTTTTATAAGAGTGTACAGCTGCTGGCGTATGCCGATGATATTTATATCATCGGCCTCAACACCCGCGCCGTTAGTTCTTCTTTCTCCAGACTGGACAAGGAAGCAAAGCAAATGGGTCTGGCAGTGAAGGAGGGCAAGACGAAATATCTTCTGTCATCAAACAAACAGTCGTCGCACTCGCAACTTGGCTTTCACGTCACTGTTCACAGTCATTACTTTGAAGTTGTAGATAATTTCGTCTATCTTAGAAGCAGCGTAAACACCACCAACAGTGTCAGCTTCGAAATCCAACACGTAATAACTTTTGCCAACAGGTGCTACTTCGGACTGAGTAGGCAATTGAGAAGCAAAGTCTTCTCTCGACGAACAGAAGCCAAACTCTATAAGTCACTCATAATTCCCGTCCTGCTATATGGTGCAGAGGCTTTGACGATGACAACAACTGATGAGTCGACGTTGCGAGTTTTCGAGAGAAAAGTTCTGCAAAAGATTTATGGTCCTTTGCGCGTTGGCCACGGCGAATATTGCATTCGATGGAATGATGAGCTGTATGAGATATATGACGACATTGACATAGTTCAGCGAAAAGACAGCGGCTACGCTGGCGAGGTCATGTTGTCCGAATGGACAAAACCACTCCAGCTCTGAAAGTTTTCGACGCAGTACCCGCCGGGGGAAGCAGAGGAAGAGGAAGACCTCCACTCCGTTGGAAGGACCAGGTGGAGAAAGACCTGGCTACGCTTGGAATATTCAATTGGCGCCACATGACGACTGGCGCGCTTTTGTTAACTCGGCTATAATCGCGTAAGCGGTGTCTACGCCAATTAAGAAGAAGAAGTTTGTGTATATATGTATAGTAGCGGTGAAATCCGGACAACCTGTCGGTTTGTATTTAAAGCACGATCGTAAGCTGCAAGTGTAATTTTTTGCGGAAAGGTTTATTCTTTCACTTAAATTAGTGCTCTTTACACGTTTTATAAAAACTTTTAGTTTTATTTTTCAATAGTTTTAAAATTTATTTCGTGATCGTGCTTGGTTAAATCTTAAATATGCCAAATTTAAAAAAAAAATTTCGAATTGCAGAAAAGCAATATTTTGATTTTCCGAAAAGAAAGTCTTACCATTCGGGAAATTAGTAATAGAGTTGGCTTCGGCAAGTCTTCAATCGGAGAATTTCTAAAAAAATGTCGATAAAACCAAGTCTCTTAAGAGAAAAACTTACTTAACTCTGAAGCGAAGAAGAAGACAAGTTCTAGGGAAGATCGGGTGATACGGCTCGCTTGAGGAATCGCTTCAAAACTGCTGAGGACATTAAAACTGAGTTATTTGAAGATGTCGGTATGGAAGTTAGCGCAAGAACTGTTCGTCGAAGGCTTCGAGAGGTTGGTTTGAACGCCCGTCGGTCCGCCAAAAACCACTTTTAACCTCAAAAATGCGTCAAAACCGTTCACGATGGGCAAAAGAACATCAAAATTGGACTCAACTTAATTGGCGAAATGTAATCTTTTCAGATGAGTACAAATTTAACATTTTTTCCAGCGACATTATGTGCTACGTGGGAAGGAGAACTGGTGAGAGGTTCAAGGACGAATGTGTTCAAAAACTGTTGGAGGCAGCCGAATGGTCTAGGGTTGCTTTTCCTATTATGGCCTTAGGCAGCTAGCCCTAATAGAAGGAACCGTCAATAGCAATAAGTATCAGGAGATACTTGAAGCCAATTTAATACCTTTAATGAAAAGCCACTTTTGACGAGCGGATGTCTTTATTTTTCAGGATGACTCTGCGCCCTGCCAACGTGCCAAAATAGTCAGTATCCATTTTTTTGCAAAACTAGAGCTTATTGCTTTAATTTTAATTAAAAATTTTATACTTATCCTTTTTTCTTTCTTTAGGGTGAAGAATTATTTATCCAAAATCGGGGTCTCGACTTTGGAGTGGCCAGGCAGCAGTCCGGATCTCAATCCAATTGAAAACCTTTGGTTTATAATGAAGGCTCAGGTAGCACAGAAGAGACCAAAGAATTTAGCAGAGCTGAATGGAATTCTCGAAGAAGCGTGGTATAACAGTATTGGAACAGTAACAATAAAAAACCTCATAAATTCAATGCCCGAGCGTATAAAACCGTTATAAAAAGCAAAGGAGGTTTGACATAATACTAAAAAGAGTGCTTTTGAATAGATTATTATTTCCTTTAACTAAAACTATAAAATCATTTCTCTAATGCAAATAAAAAAACTTTTCACTGTTTATATTGCTAGTTACCAAAATGATACAATATCTAAAATGAATAAAAAAAAATTGTATAAGTACAATCCACTATACCGATTTTTTTACGCTTAATACTAACGTATTAAGTACATATTATTGTTTTAAAATAAAAACTTTAAACATTCCACTAAAATAATAAAGAAAAACTATGATTTTTTAGTTGTCCGGATTTCACTGTCCACTACTGTATATGTACATACATATATAATAATATTACAAAGTGATCGACAAACTATACTTTTGCATATCGTTTTGTCATCTGTACATACTTCTCCTCGTTTATGACATATTCTCTACTTTTTTTATTCTTGCTTCATGTTGTTACAGAGTAAAATAGTTTTATTCACCTAAGGATTGTGTGTATTACCTAAAACTTATCGACTTACGAATGTACATATATTTAAGTGATCAGGATGACGAGACGAGCTGAAATCCAGGTGTCTGTCTTTCCGTCCGTGCAATCTGTAAATTGGGTAAAAATTAAGATATATTGATGAAACTCACGTTAAAACTGACATCGAGATGGGCGTAATCGCACCTGTGCCACGCCCACAAAACTCTATTAAACGAAAACCTACAAAGTGCTTAGTTAGGGCACTAAAAAAGGAAATTGAATTGTAATTTAGCACCGGGGTTCGCAGTAGCTAGCCGCACCTGTGGGCGTGACACGCTCTCTTATAGGTTGAATGTAATATTTCCTAGGCCACTAAAGCTACCATAACTAAATTCGCTTAGGACAATTTTAATAGAAACTCTTACTGACAGTGTGAATATAGATTAAATCGGATGATAACTCTGTAATGTGACAATAAACGTCACATTATGGCGACCAGAGATAAAGAGATGCTTAACTCCTCTCTCACTGGAAGTGAGAGGGCAATTGCTAAACGTCAAAACCTAGTAAACTTTGACAGCTAATCGAGTTCAGTAGGTTTTGACGTTTAGCATTTGGAAAAGAGGAACGACCAGATTAAAATCCCGCCAAATTATTATTCGAATGGAGACATTTTTCATTTTTTTATCTCCATTTGTAACGGCCATTATTTCGAAGAATACCGAATGCGAAACATCACGCAGATTGAAAGATGTGAGTATATTTTAATTTTTATTAAATAAATTTGCATTACTTATTTGCAATACTTTTTTATTTTATTTTATAGACAAAATGCCGAAAACAACCAGCAGTTGAAAGAAATGTGTTGCTGGCTGCCGCGAGGGAGCCAGAATATTTAGCTTTCCAAACAGTGGAAAGTGACCTTTCTTGGCAGGATTTCCAGGGTTTACCACGGCCCGAACACTCCATTGTTAGATCCATTACTTTAGATAGTAGTTTAGAAATTAACTTTTTAAAGGAAAATGCTTTTAATTATTTTTGCGGCTACCTTTATATGAAAATTTTTAAAATGCACACATGCCTTCTGCCATTACCTTACTTAGGAGATGAAATTCCTTCAGATGAATTCATCTTCATACACCAAAACCAGATCGCTAAATGCAAGTTAGTGAAGCCGCCTGAAGAATTTGTTGCATTTATTAATTATTTAGAAATAAAATTTGTTGAGGAATTTGACAGAAATTGTGATAAAATAGTTAAAGGAGAAATTCTTTTTACTAAATTAAAAGATATTAGGCCCTTCTTGTGTTGTGAAGACTGTGACCCAAAGGTAGAATTTATTTTGTGAACAAATTTTCAAATAAAGATTTATCTTTACACAATTTTAAGAATAAATTTTTGTGTGTTTCACATTTGTAGTTTTCATCTTCCCTTTTTAGTGGTTGCAATGAATGAATAATACTAAAATAAGGTTTTTTAAGCAGATTCGCATCAAGAGGCTCTAAGGTTAGAACGATGAGGATTAGAAAGTTTTTAATTACAAATTAGAATTTGGAGCATAAATATTGGCATATGTACATACGTTTATTTTTATAGTTTTAAGTATTATACTTTATTATTATTCTGTAATATGGAATGATTTTTTTTTTAATTTTTTATACAATATGAATTGTTATCGTTTTGGTTTTCTCATTTTTTTATGTAAATACATTTTTAATGGGTGATATAGGCCTACTGGGGTACCGAGCACCCAAAAATAACTTCAGTAACGCGCTCTTTTGCATACCTCATAGGTGGTGTGGAAAATGCGAATTGGGTGTTTGATTTAAAATGCCCAAAAAATAGCTTTTTTTCTTATCTGGCTACAATGAAAAATGTCATAAAAGACGCTAATTTTGAGGCGCTCTCACACTGGAATAAGTTTAACATCCCTTTAATCCTGATGGCGACTCTGCAATAGTTGTCGGCTGTCATATGAGATCAATTCAGCATAAACCGCATAAAAGGCCGTACGTATGTATATCGTGACTAGTAAATAAACTTATAATATTTATTTTATAAAAGTATAGTGTTTTAATTCAGTTCACGGCTTATTACATGGTGTCCGAAGTTAAAATAAGAGCTATTTTCTTTTAAAATATAAAAAAAACATAATTTGAATAATTTTGAAAATTTCTGAATTTCATCATCGGGCTACTGTATTGCATCGTGCATTGTGAAATACAGTTAACGTTGTCAAGCAAACCACAATTTCATCGGAAAAAAAAATCATCAACAAAATTAATCATCGGGCAAAGAAGAACATTCGGGAACATCAGGACAAGACAACGCCGGAAAAATTTATGTAAAATTTCATGGATAGAGTCGCATAAACTAGGTTATTTTTTCAAGAATGGCGCATACACGAAAACCGTTGCGAGTCTACATGATAGCCAACGAAAAGGACAGCGTACCTGAACAGATAAAAATATCAATTTTTCTGTAGTTGATTGAGACAAAAAGTGGAAACATTTACAACACTTTGTTTCCAAATGATGGGTCGGAAAATGCAATTTGGGTACAGTCACGGCAAAAAGACATGTACCAGCAGCAGGCAATGTAGCTGCGCATGATGTGAATGAAACAAAACAATTTACATTGTGTGAAGCGATGAAAGCATTCGATGAACATTGTCTGGCGCAAAAGAATTTGACAATGGAATCGTACAAATTTAACAACATGCTGTAAAAAGAACATCCTACGAACCCAAATCGATTTCAGCTGTGGTAGATGGTGAGACTGACTCAGTCAACGCCGTCAATTACAATCGGCGATTTTGTTTCAACTGTGGTGGTGATTGGGAACCGGATCACAAAAGTGAATGTCCAGCCAAGGATTTCATATGCCAATGCGGTAAAAGGGTCATTTTCGCAAGATGAGTCGTACAAAGGGAACCAAATCGGGCGCAAGTACATCGGAATTCAAATCAAAGGAAAAACAACAGGTTGACAATGTAAGCTGGGCTGATTTGTCAGGTAAAGTGTCGACAATACACCTGAATATAAAAAATCAATAAATTACTTAGTATTAAAAATGCAAATTTTAGAATAAATTCATTCGGACGAAATAAAAAAAGTTGGACTAAGGCATACCAAATAGGGAGTAGACTAGTTGCTTTAAAATTGATACGGGAGCGGATGTCAACTGCGTTCCATTAAGTATTGTCAAGGAAATAAAACTTTTGGATGTAAAATCTCATTTTGAGCGAATAGTAGATTTTGTTGTTTTTGATAGCACATTTGAACCTATACTGGGTCTTGAAACATGCATTAAACTTGGATTAATTAAGAAACTGGATATCGAATCGATTCGATTCTCGGATGAAAGGGACGAGTTTGTGAGTAAACATAACGATGTTTCCACTGAACTTGGAAAAATTCTCGGGCAAATAACAATACATTTGTAGGAAAATTCAAAACCGGTTATTCATTATCGAAAGCGTTTTCCGGATACAATAGTTAAAAACCTATAACCAAAGCTTGATGTTATGGTTGACAGAGGAAACTTTGCACCGGTGTCTCATCCAACTGACTGGGTCAATAATTTGCAAGTGGTAAAAAAATCAAACGGTGATTAGCGGATTTGTTTAAATCCAAAATCACTTAATAAGTGCCTTAGGTGCGAACATTTGTTGATTCCAACTATTGACAATCTCACTTCGGAATTAACAAATAAAAAAATATTCACTGTTTTAAAATGCTCAAACGGGTTTTGGCAATTAGAGTTGGATGAAAGGAGTTCCGAGTTAACAACATTCATGACACCTTTTAGTCGATACAAATTCAAAAGACTTCCTTTTGGTTCGAACATTTCTCCGAAATTTTCCCAAAGACGCATGATTCAAATTTTTGGTAAACATGGTGTAATGCGTTTGTTGGGTCTATGCAAGTATCTGGCGAAGCTTATTCCGAATGTGTCAAAACTCAAAGAATTGAGAAAATTAACCGGAAAAGATGTTCTGTTTGAGTGGACTAAAAAACACGATGTTGAACTCGATAAGTTATTATTAATTATCACATCAGACCCGGATTTAAAAACATTTGATTCGGAGAAACCGATTGTCATTCAGACAGATGCTTCAAAAAATGGACTTGGATCGTCCCTATTGCAAGACAGTCACCCAATTGCTAGATGCAAAAGCAAGGACCGTAAGCAAAAGTGGCCAGAGGTGGGCCCAAATTGAAAAGGAACTTTTGGCCGTGGTTTTTGCATGCACACGTTTTAAAAATTTCATTTATGGGCGATTTCATAGTTGAAAGTGATCACAAACCACTTGAAACATTAGCCTTGCGCGATATCGACGATGTCACACAACGATTGCAAAGAATGTTCATGGTATTATTAAGATATCCGAAAATGGAAATCATTTATAAACCCGGAAAAAGCATGTTGTTCTCTGATTGTCTTTCTCGTGTACAGTTGGACGTGATCTCAGGAGGGAAGGAGGATGATGAGATTAGAGACGAAATGAGTGCAGTTATTCGCTGGATTACAAAATCGGCTTATGTGTCAAAAGACAATTTCGAATGATTAAAGCGGTCATTAAATTCGAATGAAAACCTCAAAAATGTGTGTAAATACGGCCAGAATTGCGAAATCTGAATGATTTTTGTCGAAAGTTTCATAAGGTGAAATCAGAACTACACTTTGAAAATGGTTTATTGCTTAAGGACTATAAATTGGTGATTCCAACTGGGTTGCGGGAAAAAATGGTCAAGTGTTTGCATGAACCACATCTCGGGATTGAAAAGACACGTGCGAGGGCAAGAATGTTATACTCTTGGCCAGGAATGAGCACTCAAATTAAAAAATTAATGGCTTCATGCAACTTTTGTGAGAAATTCAAACGGAACAATCAAAAATAACCATTGGTTCAAGAAATAAATCCCAAATATCCGTATCATATTGCATCCGTGGATTTATTTGAACACGTCGGTCATGACTATATCTCAATTATGGACGCATATTCCAATTTTTTGGTGGCGACCAGGGTCAACTTCTGGACATTTATTTGAAATATTTTGTACCATTTTTAACATGATCGGATAGCCATCGATCGTTAAAAATGACAATGTTCCGTTCAACTCGTCGGAATTTGAAAAATTTTCGGAATATGAAACCGCTGAAAGTGATGATTCAGATGCAAATGATAGTAGCACTGTAGAGGCAATTCCAGAGCCGGTGGTTACTGATTCTTATATAACGCGTAATGGTCGTGCTGTTAGACCACCGCAAAGGTATGACTGGTAAAATTATAACTGTCATTAGTGGGTCCCGGTCTAAATAAATTTTATTGTTTATTTATATGTTATTTAATAACAAAAAAAGCGCGTAATGTGACAATAAACGTCACATTATGGAAACCCTGCAATAGTTGTCGGCTGTTATATGAGATCAATTCAGCGTAAACCGTATAATGAACCGTACGTGCATCGTGACTAGTAAATAAACTTATGATATTTATTCTATAAAATTATAGTGTTTTAATTCAGTTTCAGGCTTGTTACAAACCCCGAAGTATAACAGTACCGTTGTAAACTACAAAAAGCGTGTCTATTAAAAAGTAAATACGCCAGAAACATTAAATTTTACCACGGAAATGGTTTGAGAGAGCTTTATGGGAGTCGATGTGAAATCTCATATCTCGGGACCAGACCAACCGATTTGGAATTTTTTCGAAAATTTAGTACGTGACAGTCTTTTTACATTCTTATGTCACATTGTGAAAATGGACGACATCGGACAACAACCAAGCCTACCTTCCATATAGCACAATTTTTAATTTCACTTGATTCGTTCAGTTTCCAGTACACAAATCAAGAAGCAAGTAATGTACCGTTCTTTTGTTCTCTTATAACTTTTCTAATAGTTATGATAATCTTCTAGCTAAAGCTAAAGCCGACCTAGAAAATACATATGAACGGGATTTGTTATAATATTCTCAATAATAAATCAAATTGTAAAAATACTAACAAATGTCTTCAGGAATAATATATGAATGAAAATCATAATATTAGAAATGTATGTATAGTAATTAATGACTTGATCATCTAAACTTGGAGGAATTAAATTATTTAGAAAAACTTGTTGCTATGTTTGAAAATATATATTTATAAAGAAGGGGATAAACTTACCTTTACTCACAAAATAAAACATAGAATCAAAACTGTTCACGAAAATCCAATCTATGTAGAATCCTATAGGTATCCTTCATAAATTGGAAGTAAACAAGCAAATAAAAGAAATACTTGAAAATCAAATCATTTCGCACAGTGATTACCCATATTCAGCACCAATTTGGGTGGTACCATAAAAGTCAGATACCTCAATTAAAGAGAAATGGAGAAATGCTGTTGATTTTCGTAAACTTAAAACTATTATTGTCAACGATATGTATCTGATTCCAAACATGGATGCAGTTCTCGAAAAACTAGGTAGGTGTATGTATTAAAAAAAAAAGATTTAGCGCAAGGCTTTTATCAAATGGATATGGATCCAGCAGATAGGAAAAAACAGCTTTTTATACTCAAGGTGGACATTTTGGATTTTTAAGAATGCCATGTGGGCTTAAAAATGCACCAGTCACTTCCCAAAGGGTGATGAATACAGTTTTGGGTGGATTAATAGGAAAGTATTGCATGGTTTACTTGGACGATATTGCAGAATTCAGTACGTCACAACAGGAACATATCTCTACACAGAGTAGATTAAGCGAAGCAAATCTAAAAATTTAGATGGATAAAAGCGAATTTTTTAAAAGATAAACCGAATTTCTGGGTCATATCATAACGTCAGAAGGTATTAAACCCAATCTTAAAAAAATCAAAGCTGTTTTAAATTATCCCATTTCGAAAGCGGAAAAAGAAATAAAACAATTTCTTCGTTTAGCCGGGTTTTATCGTAAATTTATCCGATATTTTTCAGAAATAACAAATCCCTTGACTAACTGTCTTAAAAAAGGCAATACAATAAATAGTTGAGATGAGAAATTTGTGGAAGCTATAGTCACTATAAAAATTTTAATTACAAACGATCCGAGTATGCCAGAATACCCAAATTATGAAAAGATATTTACACTGACGTCTGATGCGTCAAATATAGCAATAGGGGCTGTGTTAGGTCAATGATATTTGGTTAAGCTTTTATGATATATATTTCATTTGAAGATGATTTTGATATAATAATTGAAATAAAATATAGCAATAAAACTAAGTGAGTCTATGAACTATAATACAGCCTAATAAAATAGAAAATTTGATTGCAAATCACATGCTGAATTCTTTCGCAGTACTTTTGTACTCTCGCAACATGTTGCTACGGAGTATTAAGGTTTTATTCAGCTAACGGTGGTTTGTTTCACCTTAAACTAATCGAGATAATTTTGGAGTTATGTATCATATATAAATGATCAAGGGTCGAATCGTTACATCCGTGCACGGATCGGCAAACATGCGAAAGAAAATTACGTGATACCTCAATCGTATGTGGTGATTGGCATTATAACATACGATAGCAAACGATTTTAAATTCCACATTGCTTTGGACCGTATTTTTAGGTCACAATAGATGTGGAACTAACAAAATTGTTGCGAAATTTTCACTAAACTAACAAAAGCCAATTAAATATCAAAATGGATCCAACTTTGTTTTTTTACTTCAGCTCTAGTGCAAGTGATGGGGATAAAAAAATGCGGAAATAGCTAAGAGATCGAAGCAATAGCTAGGTATAAAAAAAAAACAAATTATGAATCCTCATTAACAAAAATTTTTTTTGTAGATGTATCGTTGAACACAGCATTGGCGTAGACACCGATTACGCGATTATAGCCGAGTTAACAACAGCGCGCCAGTCGTTTCTTCTTTTCGCTACGTGGCGCCAATTGGATATTCCAAGAGTAGCCATGTCCTTCTCCACCTGGTCCTTCCAACGGAGTGGAGGTCTTCCTCTTCCTCTGCTTCCCCCGGCGGGTGCTGCGTCGAATACTTTCAGAGCTGGAGTGTTTTTGTCCATTCGGACAACATGACATAGCCAGCGTAGCCGCTGTCTTTTAATTCGCTGAACTATGTCAATGTCGTCGTATATCTCATACAGCTCATCGTTCCATCGAGTGCGATATTCGCCGTGGCCAAGGCGCAAAGGACTATACATTTTTCGCAGAATTTTTCTCTCGAAAACTCGCAACGTCGACTCATCAGTTGTTGTCATCTTCCAAGTCGCGAGTGCGACGACTGCTTGTTTGATGACAGGAGATATTTCGTCTTGCCTCCGTTCACTGCCAGACCCATTTGCTTTGCTCCCTTGTCCAGTCTGGAGAAAGCAGAACTAATGGCGCGGGTGTTGAGGCCAATGATATCAATTTCAGTTTACACAGCCGTATTAGTTTTACAGGGATATAAAATTCAGACATTGCGGCATAAAGGCAGCTCCTTTTCGTGCTGTCGAAAGCAGCTTTGAAATCGACGAAGAAGTGGTGTGAGTTGATTCTCCTTTCACGGGTCTTTTCCAAGATTTGGCGCATGGTGAAACTCTGGTCGGTAGTTGATTTTCGAGGTCTAAAGCCACACTGATAAGGTCCAATCAGTTTGTTGACGGTGGGCTTTAATCTTACACACAATACGCTCTAGAGAACTTTATACGCGATGTTGAGAAGTCTTATCCCACGGTAGTTGGCGCAGATTGTGGGGTCTCCCTTTTTGTGGATTGGGCAGAGCACACTTAAATACCAATCGTTGTGCATGCTTTCGTCCGACCATATTTTGCAAAGAAGCTGATGCATGCTCCTTATTAGTTCTTCGCCGCCGTGTTTGAATAGCTCGGCCGCTAATCCATCGGCCGTCCGCTGCTTTGTTGTTCTTCAGACGGGTAATTGCTATTCGAACTTCTTCATGGTCGGGCAATGGAACGTCTGCTCTATCGTCATCGTTTGGGGAATCGGGTTCGCCTTCTCCTGGCGTTGTGCGTTCACTGCCATTCAGCAGGCTGGAGAAGTGTTCGCTCCTAGGCATCGGTCACTAGATCACATTTGGGTGTTCTACAAGAGTTCGCTCCGGTCTTGAAACCTTCAGTTAGCCCCCCGCATCTTTTCATAGAATTTTCGAGCATTACCCATGTCGGCCAGCTTATCAAGCTTTTCGTACTCTCGCATTTCGGCCTCTTTCGTTTTCTGCCTGCAAATGCGTCTCGCTTCCTTCTTCTACTCTCGGTATCTATCCCATCCCGCACGTGTTGTGGTCGATCGTAACGTTGCGAGGTAGGCAGTCTGTTTTCTCTCCGCTGCGACACAGCACTCCTCGTCGTACCAGCTGTTCTTCGTTGGTTTCGGTTGCAGCTGTACGTAAGAAGTTTGAAATGCTGTCCCACATTTCCCTTATACCGAGTTGTTGACGATTGCTCTCAGAGAGCAGGAGTGCAAGCCGAGTAGCAAATCGTTCGGCTGTCTGTTGTCATTGCAGCTTCTCGACGTCGAACCTTCCTTGTGTTTGTTGGCGTGCGTTTTTTGCTGCACATAGGCGGGTGCGAATCTTGGCTGCAACAAGATAGTGGTCCGAGTCGATGTTAGGACCTCGGAGCGCACGCTCATCTAAAACACTGGAGACGTGTCTTCTGTCTATCACAACATGATCGATCTGGTTGGTAGTTTTTCGATCCGGAGACAGCCAGGTGGCTTGATGAATCTTCTTATGCTGGAATCTAGTACTACAGATAACCACATTTCGGGCCCCGGCAAAGTCAATCAGCCTCAACCCATTTAGGGATGTTTCCTCGTGGAGGCTACCGTAGTGCCAAAGAACCTTCTTTGCCCACCCTGGCGTTGAAGTCGCCTAGCACGATTTTAACATCGTGGCGGGGCAGCGCTCATAGGTGTGCTCCAAGCGCTAATAGAAGGCATCCTTGGTCACATCGTCCTTCTCTTCCATCGGGGCGTGGGCGAAATCAGCGATATGTTGAAGAACCTCGCTTTGATGCGGATTGTGGCTAGACGTTCATTCACCGGAGTGAATGACGACGGAGTCTCTCTCCCACCATGAATCCCACACTAAACTTGCGCTCCTTTATATGGCCACTGTAGTAAATGTCACAAGGACCTACTCGTCTTAGTCCTTGTCTCGTCCATCGCATTTCTTGGACGGCGGCGATGTCAGCCTTCACTCTAACGAGGACATCAACCAGCTGGGCAGCGGCACCTTCTCAATTAAGGGACCGGACATTCCAGGTGCATTCCCTAATATCGCAGTCCTTATTTCGTTTGCCATGGTCGTCATCAAAAGGGGGGTCTCTCATCCGAGGCTTGTTGCGTCTTTTCATTGGGGTGTTTTTTTACGTGGCGGGTCCCAAACTCAGCGCACAACCCTATGTAAGGGATGTTTCGCCTTCTCACTTTAGCTTACCTTCAAATGGATGTTCTTAGGCTACCCAGAGGATACTTGGTCAAAGAACGGAAGTCGTGAGCTGCTTGAGCCATATGTAAAAGAATCATTTCTGGTCACTCCCAAGTGAAAGGCGATCAGAAAACTTTCCTCATTTGCGTGAGCTTCTACACATGACCCCATTATATAAAACATAAAAACAGCATTCGAATCTTAAAAAGACCGTGGAGAATTTTAGAATATCACAAGAGAGGAGTGCATCACCCTACAAAAGTTGAAGATTTGCTAACGTTTGTGAGGCAATACATCACATCTGCATAAAGTTTACAATAAGTTACGACCCTCAAAATTGCGGTTCTTATCACACACAAGAAATGGACACCGGGGTAGTGAACCGCCTCACCGCAATCGACCAAACGATAAGAGAAAATGTACATGTCCTTTACCTTGTAAATAATTTTATTTTGAATGTCAACTAAAATACAAAAATTTTGTTCATATAAATAAATTTTTGTTTTAATTTTTAATGAGATATTCCATTCATTGGTTTCCTGTTTATGTTCTTTATAACTAAAAATTATAAAAAACATAAAAATTTAAAAAAAAAATATGCTCATATTTCCATAAATTTGTCTATTACGATTGGTAGTTTGCGTTCGAAAGACGATTCGAACTGATACGTTTATATACTCGTTCACGTAAGTATGTCATCATGCCAGATTACGATAGAAGCGTTACGATCACGTACATCAAAATACGAAATACAGGCTTTTACGTGACGAGTAATACGTTCACTGATGTAACGATTCGACCCCAGGACGATGAGACGCTTTGTTGTTCTTCAGGCGGGTAACTGCTATTCGAACTTCTTCATGGTCGGGCAATGGAACGTCTGCTCTATCGTCATCGTTTGGGGAATCGGGTTCGCCTTCTCCTGGCGTTGTGCGTTCACTGCCATTCAGCAGGCTGGAGAAGTGTTCCCTCCATAATTTAAGTATGCTCTGGGCATCTGTCACTAGATCACCTTTGGGGCTTCTACAAGAGTGTGCTCCGGTCTTGAAACCTTCTGTAAGCCGCCGCATTTTTTCGTAGAACTTTCGAGCATTACCCGGCCAGCTTATCAAGCTCTTCGTACTCACGCATTTCAGCCTCTTTCTTTTTCTGTCTGCAAATGCGTCTCGCTTCCCTCTTCAACTCTCGGTATCTATCCCATCTCGCACGTGTTGTGGTCGATCGTAACGTTGCGAGGTAGGCAGCCTGTTTTCTCTCCGCTGCGACACGGCACTCCTCGTCGTACCAGCTGTTCTTTTGCACTTTCCAAAAACCAATGGTTTCGGTTGCAGCTGTACGTAAGGAGTTTGAAATGCCGTCCCACAGTTCCCTTATACCGAGTTGTTGACGAGTGCTCTCAAAGAGCAGGAGTGCAAGCCGAGTAGAAAATCGTTCTGCTGTCTGTTGTGATTGCACCTTCTCGATGTCGAACCTTCCTTGTGTTTGTTGACGTGCGTTTTTTGCTGCACATAGGCGGGTGCGAATCTTGGCTGTAACAAGATAGTGGTCCGAGTCGATGTTAGGACCTCGGAGCGCACGCACATCTAAAACACTGGAGACGTGTCTTCCGTCTATCACAACATGATCGATCTGGTTGGTAGTTTTTCGATCCGGAGACAGCCAGATAGCTTGATGAATCTTCTAATGCTGGAATCTAGTAATACAGATAACAATATTTCGGGCCCCGGCGAAGTCAATAAGCCTCAACCCATTTGGGGATGTTTCGTCGTGGAGGCTGAATTTACCGACCGTAGGCCAAAGATACCTTCTTTGCCCACCCTGGCGTTAAAGTCGCCAAGCACGATTTTGACATCGTGGCGGGGACAGCTCTCGTAATCGCGCTCGAAGCGCTCATAGAAGGCATCTTTGGTCACATCGTCCTTCTCTTCGTCGGGGCGTGGGCGCAAATCAGCGATATGTTGAAGAACCTCGCTTTGAAGCGGATTGTGGCTAGACGTTCATTCACCGGAGTGAATGATAGTACTCGGCGACGGAGTCTCTCTCCCACCACGACCAAACCAAACTTGCGCTCCTTTATATGGCCACTGTAGTAAATATCACAAGGACCTACTCGTCTCAGTCCTTGTCCCGTCCATCGCATTTCTTGGACGGCGGTGATGTCAGCCTTTATTTTCGCGAGGACATCAACCAACTGGGCAGCGGCACTTTCCCAATTAAGGGACCGGACATTCCAGGTGCATGCCCTATGTAAGGGATGTTTCGCCTTCTCACTGTAGCTCGCCTTCGAACGGATGTTCTTAGGCTACCCAGAGGATACTTGGTCAAAGACCGGAAGTAGTGAGCTGCTTGAGCCATGTGTAAAAGAATCGTTTTTGGCCACTCCCAAGTGAATGGCGATAAGAGAACTTTCCTCACTTGCGTGAACTTCTACACATGACTCCATCCTCCTATGGAGGAGAATCGTTGAACGATTGACCACAATCCAAGGTACAATTGCGAGATCGGTTTTTGTAGCCAAAATTCTTGGTAACCATTTCCTCGTTTGTTGTCAATTCTATAAGTTCTTCTTCCAGCTGAGGTGACATTGCTGTGTTGACATTTGAAAACGGATCCAACACCCAGTCTGGTATTTCCAAATTCAAAATGTCCTGGTATCGTTCGGTGAAGTCAATGTGGAGGTTTTCCAAATGTTGGCAGTACTGATAAATTCGGAAAATTGTGAATCTCACGTCTGCCCAGATTCTTTTTGTGTAGAAGCAGTTTGGCTGCGAAAGCAGCAACGACGTTTTTTGTTTTAATTAAATTTAGTTTATCGCCTTGCAGTTGGAGATTCATGTCGTTGAACAATTTATACAGGTCTGTCATGTAAGCTATTTCATTCTTTGATGTTATAAACTTGTCTTGAAATTCTGTATCTTTAGTTTCCAAGAACTCTATAACAGAGTCAAACAGGTTGTAGAATCGAGTCAGACAATTGCCTCTTGATAGCCAACGAACTTCAGTATGAAACAAGAAACGATTGAAATCCTCGTCATTAGTAATACAAAGCTGATGAAGTAATCTATCATTCAAAGAGCTGTTGCGGATTTTATTGACTGCTTTGATGACATATTGCAGTGATTGAAATAGTTTTTCACTTAAGTTTCTAGCAACTAAATGTTTTCTATGAATAACGCAATGTACACCAAGGACATCTGGAATTTGATTTTTTAAGTGCGCTATTAAGCCTTTATGGCACCCTATCATAGCCGGAGCGCCATCCGTAGCAACTGAAATAATATTTCTCAAAGGAATTTCTTTCTCATCGCAAAACTTTTCCAATATATTAAATATGGTTTCGCCTTTTGTATCTGTCTCTAAATTTCTAGCAAATTTTCTCATCTTTAATAAACCTCACGTAAGACAACCACAATGCTTCATTAGTTGGTAAAGTGGACTCATCGAGCTGGATTGAGAATTGGCTTGTCCTCATTTCATCAATTCGTCTTTGCACAGAATTATTATTCAAAGGAATTTTTCGGATAACATCTGCGGCCGGTTTATGAAGCACGGTAGTTATTACTTCATTTATTGCTGGCAATAATAACTCTTCTCCGATGTTATGTGGTTTGCCTTTTTGAGCAATTAACAAAGAGATATTGTACGAAGCTCGAAGTCCGTCGTCATCTTGCTTAGCAGCCGCCGAAAATAGTTTTGCTACACTTGGCTGAGTATTATGCTTCTTCTCTAGGTCTTGAAAATATGCTACATTCTTGTCTATCTTATCTGGATGCATTTTATTTAAATGATCTTGTAGTCTTAAAGGCTTCATTGCTTCATTCGAAAATGTTTTTAGACATAGAAGACACAAAGGCGAGGATGGGTTTGTGGGATTTTCAATGAATCCGAATTTAATGTATTCCGCACATTGTTTTGCTTTGAGAAATACGTTTAACTTCGCGAGAAGTATAAAGGAGCCGTAAGTAATGCTCATCTATTGCGTGCAAAACCACAAATGAATATAAAATAAATATTACATTGTTTATATAGGAATGCTTAAGCACAATTATTATATAGTAGTCCAAAAATATGAATTCTTATTTTTCCTAGAAATACATTTGTAAAAATAGGATCTTTCTCCTTTTCGTATTATCTTATTTTTCCCAGAACTACATTTGTAAAAAAGGATCTTTCTCCTTTTCTTATTATCTTATTTTTTCCAGAAATACATTTGTAAGCAACGATAAAGATCCTTTTTCTATTTTCCACATAAAAGATTTAAGGAGTTCAAAAGCTCAAAACGTGCGCTACATCAGCTACCTACCCGACGTCATTTCGCAAGTGATAAAATAAATTATCCAAGAGCTCAAAGCATGCGCTACATCAGCTCGAACATACCTACCCTACACCTTTGCGTAAATGATTATATTATGATAGCAAATGCTCACATACAGATTTGCCAATGACAATAGCACTACGTTTGACAGTTAGTATTCTATAAATTCTATCCTGTCGAGATGCCCCGTTATGAAACGGAGCGACCGATTGACATGATTTTAATTTTTCCTATATTCAATAAAATAGGACAGATATATGAACCACGCGGAGAGAAATATAGAACCGAGTTTGAGCAATCTTTTAATTCATATTAGTTGATGTTCACAAGTTGTTGTTGAGAGTCGAGAGCTCATAAAAAACAAATAACCCCCCAGGCCTCTACACAAAGACCCATTTTCTTTCTGGGTCTCTTACCGCCCCCCTTGACACCTGCAGCGCCCACAAGGGGCCGTTATCGCCCACTTTGGGAAACACTGCTTTAACGGGTCAGTAGGGTAATCTGGGCTGCTTTTTTGACATTTTTTTTCATAGAAATTTTTATTCTACAACAGCACTTTTTTCACATATCATGAGGTATATCATGGAGTTTATAAGAAAATTTTTTCAGAATTTTTTTGATGACATCTGTCGGAGAAATGGCTGGGTGAATGAGATGCGTTTTTTCAGTGGCGGACACGATTTCTCATGTTTGGATAATCTGAAACAAAAAAACCCAGTTTATTCTTAAAAAGTACGTGAATTGTTATCGTCCCTACCAGAATCATGAAAAAATGTTGATAAATAAAGAAGTAGTTAATGTTTTTTTTTTTTAATTTTTCCATGTTTTTTGACATAAATTTTGTCATAACATTGTCAATAAATTATAAAAAATTATGAATCTGGTAGGGACGATAACTAGGCGTTTTGCGAACATCCTTATTAATTCTAAGGATTTAAGGGAACAGAAAATGCAAAAATAAAAAAAAAATTAAAGATTACCCTACTGACCCCTTAATATTTTACGATTTTCCCTTGCTGACAGCAACTTTGGTCGTCCACTACAGCCAGTGTGTTCTAGGTTACCACATTCTTTGCACGTGTTTACCAAACTTTCTATAGTATGGCGATATCGACTAAACATATCACTGATATTTTAGGAGTATTCTCTTGCTCTTGCAAAACCCAGTACACGGTGCAAGAATTGCAGATTTACAACGGCACAACAACAAACACACGCAGCAAAATATTTGCAAGGGCTGTAAAATATGTCAGACCAAAACCTATGTATATTTGCGTGCAATGTCACGCAAAAATATAATTGCAACCCTGTTGTAGTTGCCATTTTACATAAAGACATATTACGTCGTTAAATTGTTGAGGAAGATAAGTTTTAAATGGATTTTATTATTTCTATTTAAATTTTAAAGATTTGTTACAGTTTTTTTTCTTAAAAATGTATGCAGAAGGTGCGCCAATTCACAGTAACCATGCTTAATAGTCATTCACAACAAATTGACCGAATTAGCCATTCATATATCACTAGATTCTGCAATGGGTGCTCTCGTGCTTTTGTATATTTCGGTATAGTATTTTTGCAATCTGCAATCTTGCAAGAGCAAGAGAATACCCCTATTCTGTGGGTTTACCTTCATTGTAAAGGTGCAAAATAATTGTTTTCTCAGCAGGAGCTAATTCTTTACCTTTAGACATTTTTAATATGCACAAAATCACGATCACAATCGAAACGAATGCAACTAAGACTATGCACGACGATGCACTAACCACCATATTATTATGGTAAAATATAAAACCAAAAAAAAAAAATCTGCACCAACTAGCAGAATTGAAAACGAAAGCAAAATACTTTTGTGAGCACAGAATTTCGCCGAAACGCATATTTTTTGTTTGATCTGCATAACGGGACAGTATTTATTTTCATGGTGAAAAGTTTCAAGCGTTTTTGAAACACGATAAATAGTTAGGGATGCGCAATTTTAAATCACCCCAATTACCTGTCGCGAAAAATTCTTATAAATTGTTCCGGTAACGAAAAAGCGTGCGTGTTGATTCAACGGTTCGAATACAATGCCAGTTCTTTATTTCTTAATCTAATTGCTAAGCCTAAATCTTAAAACTAACGGCTTAAACTAGTGGCAACATAAATATGTATTAATAAGGGGTAAGTGTAATCATCTTCAACTTTTCGTTCAATATTGTAACAGATTATGGTAAGTATTAAGGTAAGTAGTAGATTGGTATTACGATTGCCTTATCAAGGTAAGTATTTTATAATAGATTTTCTTAATTTAATTTTTAACAATTCAATAGTTTATAATTTTTATAATTCCATATTTTACAATTCATTTATTATTTTTATTTCAGGTATAAATTTGTAGATATGTCGCTTGACGCAACACCGGCCACCTTGACAGCATCAATTTCCTTCAACCTCCATTGGAAGTAAGGCCAGCTTGTGGATGGGACGCTTAATTGTGCCCGAGTTAGTCGCCACGTCTGCGACTCGTACCTTGCCGTGTTGTACTTCGACGGTGGCGACGACGCGTCCGAGTATCCACTGCTGTGAAGGCCCGTTGTCCTCGTGGACGAGGACGAGGTCGTTGAGCTGCAGATTGCGAGTGGGGTGCAGCCACTTGTTGCGTTCCTGAAGTCCCGTCAGGTATACTTTGGACCACTGTCGCCAGAACTGTTGCTTGAGACAGCAAACAAGTTGCCATCTCTCGCAACAATGAACTGGGTCCACTGGTACTTGCTCTGGAGGTAACTCATCCTTATCAGCAGATGCGCTGGGGTTAGTGCCTCGCCGTCGATGGGGTCCTGGCTCAACGGTGTTAGGGGCCGAGAATTGAGGATGGCCTCTACTTCTGCCAGTAGGGTTGATAGTTCCTCTGCGGTCAGTAGCGCGTTGCCGATTACGCGAACGACGTGATGCTTGGCGGACTTCACCGCGGCTTCCCATAACCCGCCGAAGTGCGGCGCCCGCGGTGGTATAAAGATGAAGCTGCACCCTTCGTCTGCTGCGAATCTCTTCAGGTCTGGACCCATTGCTAGAAACGCCTCCTTCAATTCGCGCAGCTTGCGGTCGGCGCCGACGAAATTGGTGGCGTTGTCGCTGAATATCTTCGTCGGCATTCCTCGGCGTCCAATGAACCTTTTTAGGGCGAGAATAAATGAATTAGAAGATAGGTCCGAAACTAATTCTAAATGTACTGCTTTGGACGTAAAGCAAATGAAACTGCAATATATGTTTTTTACGGGTGGTCGACCGCGTATTTTTAGAGTTGTGTATATCGGACCACAAAAATCTACGCCACACATAAGAAAGGGCCGTAGTGCTCGAAGTCTTTCGACTGGCAAATTTCCCATTATTTGGTTTTGCAACTTCGGCTTGTAATGAAAACAATACATACAGTTTCTTACGGTTCTACTGCAAGCTTCTCGGGCATTAATTAGCCATATGCGTTCTCGAAGAAGCGCAACCAACGCTTTAGCCCAAGCGTGGTGAATTCGAATATGCAGGAACCGTAAATACGTTATAACGAAGTGCGAACTTTTATTTAATAAAAGCGGAAATTTGGCATCGTATGGGAGAGGTGCATTTAATAGGCGACGTATCCGAGTACTCATGCAAAAACGGGTTGAGTTTTTGCAAGTTTGCGGGTAGGGTGGTACCTTTATGCAATTTTTGAATAACATCCGAAAATTCTGAATGTTGGACCACCTGTGCAATTTTTAGAAAACTCAAGTTTAGCTCTTCTGAAGTCAGATCCTGTCCAATGGAGGATTTTGGTGGTCGTATTATCCATCGTAATATGTATGCGACCACACGAAGCAATTTTTTATGAGAAGAAAATTTTTCAATGAGGTCCAATATTGAATTTTTCTCAGCAGTCGAAATTAATGTAAACGTAGTTTTCTTCTTCTCTAATGCTTCGTCTTCTGGTGAGAGCTGGAAGTGGTTATTAATTGGCCATAATGCAGGGTCTTCTAGGAGGAACTGTGGACCGCCCAACCATATTGAATTATTCAATTCGTCCACGTTACAACCCCGAGACACTTGATCCGCAGGATTTTGTTTCGTTGGCACATGTCGCCAGTGTACTTTGTCAGTCAACTCTTCGATTTCGGACACTCTGTTTGCGACGAAGGTTTGTAGTGAAGACGGATGTGTTTTAATCCAATGTAAAACGATTTCAAAGTCTGTCCAAAATGTAATATTTTCGAAATGTCGACTCAACATAGGCGCTACTCTTGACCATAATTTCGAAAGAAGATGTGCTGCCGAGAGCTCAAGACGTGGAAGAGATTTGGTCTTCAGCGGAGCCACTCTAGACTTTGCAGTAAGCAGCATGCATTTAATACCACTAGCGGATTGGCTTCGTATGTATATGCAGCATCCGTACGCCCTTATTGAGGCGTCGGAGAAGCCATGTATTTGGCAGATGGCACTCGACTCAACGTTTACGTAACGAGGAATGCTTATCGATGAGAGCTGCATTAAGTTGGTTTTAAAGTTCTGCCAGCTAGTGTCACAGCGCAATGGAATCGACTCATCCCAATCTAATTTTTGGATCCAAAGCTCTTGCAATAAGATTTTTGCTTTGGTAACTAGTGGGGCTAGTAATCCAAGAGGATCAAAAAGGCGAGCAGAAACTGACAATATGTTTCGTTTGGTGGCTCGCAGATTATTGAAATTGTCATCTAAAACAAATCGAAACAAATCCTCTTTCGGCAACCAATGGATTCCTAACGTTTTAGTGGAACTTTTGTCATTGAAGCTTAATGACTTCTCAGTGCAATCACTGTCGAAAAATTTAGGGTGGTTCGAAAACCCTTTTGTTAAGGTGAATCCGGAGGAGTTTAATATTTGAATTACCTCACTTCTCAAAAGATCTAGAGACTCAAAATTTTCGGACCCTGTTAATAAATCATCAACATAAAAGTATCTTTTGATGCCCAATGAACCGAGTGGATATTTCATTGTATTGGCATCACTGAGCATTTGCAAACACCGTGTTGCGAGAAATGGAGCAGGCGCAGTGCCGTATGTTACGGTGTTAAGACGAAAAATTTGTATTTGCTCTGAAGGATGCTCTCTCCACACAATAAGCTGACAATTTATGTCTTCTTCATGCATAATTATTTGACGGTACATTTTAGTAATGTCCGCTCTTAGTGCATACTTGTGTAAGCGAAAACGAAGAAGAGTTGAGTATAACTCTTCTTGGATGGTTGGACCTACCAATAAAAGTTCATTCAACGCTATTTGAGTTGAAGATCGACTAATTTGGTTGTTGTGCTCTTGGGCCTTGAAATGCATTGATGCGAAATGAAGAAGTGTGGCTCACTCGGTTTTCTTATTGCTCGTTGGGCTCATGTGACCCAATACTCTATATTCATTCATAAAGTCCAGATAAATTTTACGAAGTTCTGGATCTTTTAATGTCCTTCTCTCCAGAGCCTGAAACCGCCGAACTGCGGTTTCATATGAGTGACCGAATAACTTACGGTCAGCTTTAAAGGGCATTCTGACTTGAAGCCGTCCTGAAGGCAATACTTGAGTAGTATTAACGAAAAAATTTTCACACTCTTGTTGCTCTGGTGTGAATTTGATGCCATTTGATTCTGAAGGTAATTCTTCTAGAGCCCAAAATTTTTGGACTTCTGAATCTATTGACGTAAAGTCTTCTTCAGCTTGGCATAATGAGCTATGTAATTTGGGAGGAGAACTTAGATTGCTGACGTATTTGCCAGATACAACCCACCCTAAAAGGGTTTTTTGTAATGTTGGTTGATTAGGACCATTTTTAATTTGGCCGACAGCTAGAAGATCGAAAAATATTTCTGCACCCAATAAGATGTCAACTGTTTTACATTTGTGGAATCCTGGATCCGCCAATTCAATATTGTGCGGAATTTTCCAGCCATTAATATTGATATTATGGTCTAGATGATTTGCCGAAATACTTCGCATTATCCAGAATGCCGCCGAAAATTCGTAATTGTTTACCCGCGACTTAACAAACGCGCATAATTGTGCCCCCACTTTCGTTTTGGAATTGCCGATCCCTATTACGTTTAATGTTTTCTGTTGTCGTCGAATCCGCAACTTCTGTGCCAAGTCCTCCGTCATTGAAGTTGACCTTGGAGCCTGAGTTCAGCAACGCTCTCGCAGGTAGGTACTCTCCTCAACTGGTCCTCATCTGAATCACCACCGGCTGTATGCATGGCATGAGTGGTTGATGGTTGCGGATGAGGTGCAGCGGGGAAGGAAAGCGGATACTGGTGCAATAATGTGTGATGCGATCGATTGCACACACGACATCTATCCGCTCTGCACTTAGAGACAGTGTGTCCTTTACGCAAACAATTTATGCATAAGGACACCGATTTCACGAACTCGAACCTCTGCTGCACAGGAAGCGCCTTGAAAGTGGGGCAGGCAGTCAAATAGTGGTCCTTAGATCTGCACTGCTGACAAAGAGACTGCCTCGTATTTGCTGCCACTAGCGCCGATTTGGTCCTGTCCATATGTTGTTGTTTCCCATGACTCGCACTGCTTGTTGGTATGGGCTCTGTTCTTGAACTTAATGCTCCTTCCGCTGATAGCTGCTGGAATCTTCGATTTAGGGTGGCTTCACATTCGCTTTAACTGTTCCCAAAGCCTCTCCAGATAGACAATTTACCAAATAATTAAATTTTTCTAAGTCTGGGATGTTTGGATCATTATAAACCAAGCTCTCGAACAAACTCATAAAATTTTTGAATTCGGAATATTCTCCCTTGAATTTCGGCAAATTCATTTTAGGGAGCCTTGAGCTGTGAGAAGCTACAAAAGATGTTTCGGCAATTGACGATCTATTTTTGGCTAAAATGTTTTTAATTATCGTTTTCGTTTCAACAATTATGTCCTCTAACTCCCCTCGGGCCATGTCGTCTTCATCAATCTCTTCAATGTTAGATTGGCATTTCATTAGCTTTTCACTATGTGAATTTAATATGTCCAGCCGACATTCCAATTCAATTGGATCTAACGACATAGTTTTTTCTAAAAGGCCCGTCTTTATTCGCAAAATACTATTTTTCGCCACCGTCCTTTGACGCTTTAACGACTTTAAGTCGATCAACTCCTTACTTGGAGAGGGGTTGGCGATAGTTGGCTTTGGCTTGCTCATTTTTGCTTGTTTAAATTAAATTTCCAAAAAAGACTATAACGGTTGGTAACAGATATATCAAGAATCGATAATGATAACGAAAAAATAAATGCCGATTCCCAAATATACGAAAGCGAAACCAATAGCAATAAAGGCTGGCAACAAATATATTAGGAATCGGTTACGAAAACGAAAAAACAGATAATATCGATTCCCAAGTATACGAAAGCGAAACCAATAAATGCGCAAAATGAGCAATAGCACAAAGAAGTAATTTAATCGGAAAATGTCCGAACGAAAATCGACAAAAATTGCGAAAAAAGACCGATAATTGCAAACGCGGATCGAAAAAAATTGCGAAAAACGAGATAATTTAATTTTGCATTTAATAATTCTTTCACCTTTATTTCAAAATAAAGGGTACCGCAAAATCCCAAAATCCCTTATTCACTTTGAATTCGTACGTATATGTAGAAGTATGTATTAATATATGTATATATGTATGTATGTACATATATACACTAGATACAATACAATATAACAATTCAATATAATATAAAGTGAAAAGGGAGAGCCAAAAACTGAAAGTGCACTTGTTCTGATGTTTGCTTTTTTTTTTGTTTGCACTGCTTTCAGTAAATCGCACTCGTTACCTGGTGCGTCGGCTGTTTGCCGGCGCTTACGTCCCTTTTGCAGAGAATGCAGCGGGAGCTCATTCCCTCGACGGCAGCGGTTTGATGGTAGCAGCGACGATGGCAGCAGCGGCGTTGTGGTAGCAGCGATTTAATGGCAGCAGCAACTTGATGGCAGCAGCGATTTGATAGAGCAGCGACGTTGTGGCAGCAGCGATTTGATGTTGTAAGATGTAAAGCTGGACACTAAGCGGTATGCCTTACTGGTTTCTGTAGCGGCACTGGAAGCGGTAAGTATATAATAGTGCTACTTTACTTTTACGGCACAAGAAACGGTAGGTTTGTAGCGGGAGTTTTTAGCGGCACTTCACAGTTTTAGCGTTTTTTTTTTTAAATTTGCGTTAGACCGGCACCTTAATAATAATAATTATTATTTTTTTTCACGGAACTTTCAAGCGAAACTGTTTCAAACACTTTGGTGGAATTTTTTTGTAAATCACTGTACCTACCGGGTTTCCAGTTTCCTTACACTTGTGTATGTTTTGTTTGTCCTTTTTACTTCTTTTATTTTTTTTAGAAATTTGGTAGCGCAGGTAAGTAGAACTTTTTTCTTTGTTTTTAGCACATACTCTGTATCACGTATGTATTGTAGTTATGTATATAAATTTGTATGTATTTTTTATTTATTGTAGGTAATTTTATAATTTCTTCTGTTTAGTTTTCCACGATTTGCTGCTGCACATATGTATCACTTCATTCACTTTATATAGGGATCACTCCACACTCTTTTAAAGTAACACCTTAGTATATGTATGTATGTATGTACGTTAGTATCACTTTTTTTTTGTATATGTATATGCCTTGCTATTTCGGCTTTTTTCTTTTTTATTTTAAGAATTTAAGGTTTTTTAGGGTTATATTTGTTTTATATATTTTTTCACTGTCGAGCCGAAAACCGAAAGCAGAAAGCCGGAACAGGTAATTGGTTCGAAAGAGTTATTAAATCACTATTAATTGTATTTTAGTTTTAAAACAATTTTTTTTTTTTTTTTAATTTTTAATAACGCACTTAGTCCCTGCTCGGCGCCATGAAAAGTTTCAAGCGTTTTTGAAACGCGATAAATAGTTAGGGATGCGCAATTTAAAATCACCCCAATTACCTGTCGCGAAAAATACTTATAAATTGTTCCGGTAACGAAAAAGCGTGCGTGTTGGTTCAACGGTTCGAATACAATGCCAGTTCTTTATTTCTTAATCTAATTGCTAAGCCTAAATCTTAAAACTAACGGCTTAAACTAACATAAATATGCATTAATAAGGGGTAAGTATAATCATCTTCAACTTTTCGTTCAATATTGCAACAGATTATTTCAACGAAGATGAGAATGACGAAGCAAATATAATTAAAGGAAGTTTTTTTTAGATTTTTTTTAATATAAGTTCATAGCATGTATTCATATTAAAATTATTTAAATAAACATAAAAATTCATTAAACGAATTATTAGAAAATAAAAATAAAAACTTATGGCTTACTTATATGTTGTAGTTCAAGTTTTAAATTATTTTTTTAGGTTTCTAATTTATCAATCGGTTTTACATCACAGCATTAAGTCGCTTCATTTCCATAAATTTATCTTTTTTAATTTATAGTTTTCTAATCCATCTGTTTGTTTCAGACTGTTCTCGTGCATGTTCGCTCTGTTGCTTCATAAGCGTGTTTAGAACTTTTTTAGCATTCTCCTCTATATTTTTTTGGATATTTATTTCCTCCTCAAGTATACCAATTTAGTTCATTTTCTGTTTCCTGTACAGTGGGTCAGGTGGTCAGTACCTCCATTTGCTTTCATTTGCTGGTGAGACGATAAAAATGATTTTTTATTTTGCATTTGGGGCTGGGAAGAAATGTCGTCAATTTTTCTCTTCTAACTTGTGCTAGGGATGTCATCTAAAATGTTTGTTGATGTTCCAAAACTTTGTTTACTTTTCAATCCTTCTACTGGTGTATTAATGAAAAGTAAAGCGCTGACATCCTCTTCGAGGGAATTTAAATTTACTTGGTTGAAGGGCCCAGCACCTCTTCCAGAAATTTGCTTTGTATTTTTAACCATTTACCTTTTAGTTGGAAATTTAAAATAAGTCCAAATCGATAAATGAACCAATATTAACCTGTAATATAAACGCGTGATGTTTTTTTTTATACCTTTTTCCATGCAGACGTGTCCTTAACTGGACGGCCCATAGCGTTTAACTCTTCTGAAGTGTCTTCCCAAAAAGCATTTATTTCCGCGGGTGCTCTTTAAGAAAATTCTTTAGCTGGGTGCAACTTCATTATATCCACTAGTACTTCAAATTAATTTTTTTGATGCGTTTTTGTTTCTTGTCTCTAAATCACTCATTTAAAATATAATTTAATGCGCCCTTAGCTATTTTTTTACATAACTACTTACAACTGCTCCATTTTTGTCAATTTACGCAGTTCACTCATCAACAGATAGATTTCGATGAATACCTTCGATTTTTTGGTTTCAATGATTTTGAAATTAGCGCCATCTATTAGCCACGGAATGTATTTTGTCAAGTCGGCAAGAAAGCTAATTTCTATCGCAAATTTCATTTCCGATACGGTTTCAATGATTTCAACGCAATAATTTTCGATCGAATGGTCAAGTCTTTCGTGTGTTCATACATACTTTATATCTGTTAAAAATTGAAGGATGGAGTCATGAAGTATGTAGAAGTTCACGCAAGTGAGGAAAGTTCTCTGATCGCCATTCACTTAAGACTTGCCATAAACTATTCTTTTGCATATGGCTCAAGCAGCTCACGACTTCCGGTCTTTGACCAAATATTCTCTGGCTAGCCTAAGAACATTTGAAGGCGAGCTAAAATGAGAAGGCGAAACACCCCTCTTCACAGGGCACTGGGTTTGGGACGACCATGGCAAACGTAAAAAGGAATAAGATATGAGGGCATACACCTGGAATGTCCGGGCTGCCCCCGTCACGATGTCAAAATCGTGCTTGGCGACTTTAACGCCAGGGTGGGCAAGCAGGGTATCTTTGGCGCAACAGCCGCACCATTATCTTGTTGCAGACAAGATTCGCACCCACCTCTGTGCAGCAAAGAACGCACGTCAACAAGCACAAAGAAGGTTCGACGTCGAGAAGCTGCAAACATAACAACAGAACGATTTTCTACTCGACTTGCACACCCGCTCTCCGAGAGCACTCGTCATCAACTCTGTATAAGAGAACTGTGGTACGATGCATTTCAAGCTCCTTACGTACAGCTGCAACCGAAACAATTGGCTTTCGGCAAATGCAACAGAACAGCTTGTACGACGAGGAGTACCATGTCGCTGCGGAGAGAAAACAGACCGCCTACTTCGCACCGTTTCGATCGACCACAACACGGGCGGGATGGAATAGATACCGACAGTTGAACAGGGAAGCTAGACACATTTGCAAACGAAGAAACAGAGATAACGCAATGCGTGAAGATGAAGATCTTGACATGCTCGCCGACAGGGGTAATACTTGAAAATTCTACGAAAAAAATGTGGCGACGAACAGAAGGTTTGAAAACCGGGGCATACTCTTGTAGAACACCCAAAGGTGATTTAGTGACTGATGCCCACAGCATTCTAAAATTATGGAGGGAACACTTCTACAGCCTGCTGAATGGCAGTGAAAATATAACGCCAGACGAAGACGAACCCGGTTCCTCAATCGATGACGATACAGCAGACATTCCATTGCCTAACCATGAAAAAGTTCGCATAAAAATTATTCACCCTGAAGAACAGCAAAGCGGCGGGAGGCGATGAAATGATAAGGAGCACGCATCATCTTTTTTGTAGAATATGGTCGAATGAAAGCATGCTCAACGATTGGAATGTAAGTGTGCTCTGCCCACTCCACAAAAGGAAGACCCCAAAATCTGCACCAACTACCTTGGGATAAGCCTCCTCAACATCGAGCGTATTGTGTGAAAGATTAAAGTCCACCGCCAACAAACTGATTGGACCTTATCAGTGTGGCTTTAGACCTGGCAAATCAACAACCGACCAGATATTCACCATACGGCAAATCTTGGAAAAGACCAGTGAAAGGAGAATCGACACACACCACCTCTTCGTCGATTTCAAAGCTGCTTTCGACAGCACGAAAAGGAGCTGCCTTTATGCCGCGATGTCTGAATTTGGTATCCCCGCAAAACTAATACGGCTGTGTAAACTGACTCTGAGCAACACCAAAAGCTCCGTCAGGATCGAAAAGGACCCCTCTGAGACGTTCGATACCAAACAAGGTTTCAGACAGGTGGACTCCCTATCGTGCGACTTCTTCAACCTGCTGCTGGAAAAAATAATTCGAGTTACAGAACTTAATCGAAGAGGTACAATCTTTTATAAGAGTGTACAGCTGCTGGCGTATGCCGATGATATTTATATCATCGGCCTCAACACCCGCGCCGTTAGTTCTGCTTTCTCCAGACTGGACAAGGAAGAAAAGAAAATGGGTCTGGCAGTGAACGAGGGCAAGACGAGATATCTCTTGTCATCAAACAAACAGTCGTCGCACTCGCGACTTGGCTCGGACGTCACTGTTGACAGTCATAACTTTGAAGTTGTAGATAATTTCGCCTATCCTGGAACCAGCGTAAACACCACCAACAACGTCAGCCTGGAAATCCAACGCAGGATTGCTCTTGCCAACAGGTGCTACTTCGGACTGAGTAGGCAATTGAAAAGTAGAGTCCTCTCTCGACGAACAAAAGCTAAACTCTATAAGTCGCTCATAATTCCCGTCCTGCTTTATGATGCAGAGGCTTGGGCGATGACAGCAACCGATGAGTCGACGTTACGAGTTTTCGAGAGAAAAATTCTGCGAAAGATTTATGGTCCTTTGCGCATTGGCCACGGCGAATATCGCATTCGATGGAACGATGAGCTCTTTGAGATATATGACGACATTGACATAGTTCAGCGAATTAAATGACAGCGGCTAAGCTGGCTAGGTCATGTTGTCCGGATTTACGAAAACACTCCAGCTCTGAAAGTATTCGACGCAGAATCCGCCGGGGGAAGCAAAGGAAGAGGAAGACCTCCACTCCGTCGGAAGGGCCAAGTGGAGAAGGACCTGGCTTCGCTTGGAATATCCAATTGGCGCCACGTAGTGAAAAGAAGAAATGACTGGGCCGCTGTAGTTAACTCGGCTATAATCGCGTAAGCGGTGCCTACGCCAATAAAGAAGAAGAAGATGTTTGTGTTATCGGTGCAAAAATGAGCTTCGAACAAAGAACCAATATTAAATCTAATTTTAAAATTGCTAAAACTTTAACCGAAGCGTTTCAATTGATGAAACAAGTTTATGGCGATGATTGCCTATCCCGTAGCAGAGTGCGCGGTTTCAACGTTTTCAACGCTTTCAAAGTGGTCTTGAGGACATAAGTGACAATCAACATGTGGGCCAAACAAAATCCGTGATCACCAAAAATTCCATCGAAACTGTGCGTGAATTCATCAAAAATCAGCCGAAATCATCATTAAAATTCATGGAAATGGAATTAAACATCTCCAAAACATCGATTTATCGCATTTTGACCGAATATTTGGGCTTACGAAAGGTGTGTGCACGGTTTGTTCCACACAAATTGACTGACGACCAAAACTTGGTCAGAATCCAACATTTGATCGACGCTTGTGACCGATTATTTCACCAAAAATCGCATTTCAACCATTAACCACTCCCTTTATTCACCTGATATGGCACCGTGCGACTTCTTACTTTTCGTCAAAATGCATTTGCCCATGAAAGTAAAGCGTTATGCAGACGTAGAGGCCATTCAAAAGGCTTGCACCGGCATACTGGCGGCCATACCGGCCGACGAGCTAAAACACTCGTTCGACATGCTTTTAGACTGTGCAAAAAGCTGTATTGAAGCAGAAGGAGACTGAAAAAAATAATTGATTTTGCCGAAAAAACCATTTGTTCTGTTTTTTTTTAAGTCTTATTTACTTCGGAACACATCTTGTATATCTCCATAACAATATATTTAGTAAAGAAAATTTAAAATAGTATTTATCATTTTAGTTCATGTTCAATTCTATACTAAATGGCTCTTCTTCACAATATCGGATGTATGTTTCTACAAAAGTCTGCTTTTTTATAGAGGTACAACATACCACCATGTGAAGCAACCACAAGACATAAGCAGGGATAATGGGATGCCCAACTTATTCCAGTGTGAGAGCGCCTTAAAATAAGCGTTTTTTATAACATTTTCCATTGTGGCCACATCGAACAAAATAAGAATTTTTGGGCATTTAAATTAAAACGCCCAACGTTTATTACGATTGCAAATTATTATATATTGGACTTTTAATATATGGCGAAACCACTTAAATCCTTTTTTATGATTTTATGATATATTAAAACAACTGACTTTCGATCTTTCAATACTTAATAAGGTGAATTAAGCCTGTTAGTTGTCAATTAATGAATGTTTTTAATCATTTGTAATAGAAAATGATTTCTATTATTCATCAAATTACAAAACATTTCATGAAATATGTTTAACACATATTTCAACGTTCACATATATTTTTCGTATAATTTCAATCTGGCCGTTCCAGTCATTCCAATTGCAAAACGTCAAAACCTACCCAATCCAGTCAACTGTCAAAGTTCGGTAGGTGAGCGGCTCTCACATTTCCAGTGACAGGAGAGTTGGGCATCCCATTATTCCCATCCCCACCATACTTTACTGTTTTTGTAACAAGGCTCTTTTGGATAGTTTTCCCAAAGCGATGCCAGCTATATTGTTTGACAGCTGACTGAAAACGATTAAATTTTGATTCGTCTGACCAGATTACAAGCTTTCAGTCATCTGCCATCCACTTTCGGTGTTCTGTGGCGAATTTCAACCGTGCCTTGACATTATTTACTAAAAATGCAGTTTATTTGCTTTTTACCGCTGCAATATAACCAATGACGCGGAGAGCTTATTTGTCATTCCATTTACTAACAAGCTTATTTATTTACATTAATGCGTATTTTGGTGTCAAGTGGTACTCACCTGAAATAGTTTGCCTTTTCTTAACTCTTGGTTTATTTTAAGCTGTTTAGATATTATTTGTGTGGAAGACCTGCTCTTTAAAAGACTATAATAATCCCATCAATGAGTGGTGACAGTTTCTTCATTTTTTTGAGTAGCTATGAAATTAATGTAATAGTTCTTACCAGGCGCACTTGAGCACAATATCAATTAAATATTTTATTTATGTCGTGAAAAATGCAAACTTACGGTAAACTTTAATATTTTTTGTTGAAATCGTAACAGGTGTATAATTGAGTACATGTGAACTGTTTTAATTTTTATTTACTTTTTTTAGAATTTTTACATTTTATGTTTTAGTATTATTTAGGACTGAACATGAGCCAAATGGATAAAAAAATTTTAAGATTTACATACGTAGGTTGCTGTATATATTTCTGGCCTAATAATGTAAATAGGCATATTTATCAACGAAAATGTTTTTTTTCTTTTTTTATTTAATTTTTCTTTGTCGATTGCTGTTTTGTTTCGGGCTCATACGCATAGATCCATGATTCGTCACCTGTGACGATCTTATAAACATCTTTTGAAGCACCGCGATCGTATTTTTTCAGCATTTCTTTACACCAATCCACACGAGCCTTTTTTTGAGCGATTGTCAAATTGTGCGGGAGAACAACGAGAACAAACCATTTTTACGGCCAGGTGTTCATGCAATATCGAATGTATACTGGTGGGAGAAATGCATAGGCATGCCGCTATCTGAAGGTATGTTACATGACGGTCTTCCATTATCAGTTCACGTACGGCATCCACAACGGCTGTTTTTGGACGACCTTCGCGGAATTCATCTTTGAGCGAGCGTCGGCCACGACTGAATTCGTTGTACCAGTTTTTCACAGTGCTATAGGATGGTGCTTCATAGCCATACCAAGATTTTAGCTCATCGATGCACTCGTGTCGTGATAATCCACGTCGAAAGTTGTGAAAAATGATCGCACGAAAATGTTCACGAGTTAATTCCATTTTTTGGCCGAGATGAATTTTTTAATTCCCTGTAAATAAAACAATTCACCATTAAAAGACAAACCGTTCTGAGTGAGGTTATGTTAAAAAATGTCAAACTTTCCAATGGAAATGTCAGATTGCATCTGGCAACACTTAGTGTTGCCCTAGGCCAGAATGTATATAGCAGCCCTTGTATAACTACAAAAATTTAACCCATTTGTGCTCCCCACTGTATGTATAGTACATCAATTAATACGTAATATTTTTTTTTTATTTACTTTATTTACAATCTATCTACATTAAGATATTCAGTAAATTAGATCTAGTAGATAATGGCAGAGGTAGATTTGTCCTTGAGCAAATCTACATAAAGGATTACTTAATTTTTTTTACATACACATAAGTAAAATATAATTAACTTAGGTTATTAAATACATCCATCAAAAATTCATTTTTTTTTTTTTTGCCAGACTTGAATCTTAGAGAGTTTTAGAGAAATGGTAAATCTAAGATATGAGAACGTTTTAGCCGTATAGTTTCATAAGTTGTATCTAACAGACAAACAGCAATTGGGTTTATATGGTTTGAGAGACGTGCAAGATATCTAGCACTGTATTTTAGGATCTCATTTTTTATAAAGGGAATACCTAAGTCGTTATGGATAGCTTCATTGGTAACAAACCATGGGGCGTTAATAAGTGACCGCAATGTTTTTGATTGATAACGTTGCAAAATCTCCACATTGGACTTACTGGCAGTACCCCAAAGCTATATGTTGTATGTCCATATGGGTTTGAGAATAGCATTGTAGAGCCGTATTTTATTTTCTATGCTAAGTTGAGACTTTCGACCGAGCAACCAGTACATGCGTTTAGTTTTGATTTTTAATTGTTGTTGTTTAGCCTGAATATGACTTTTCCATGTAAGACGTCGATCTAGATGCATCCCTAAATATTTAACTTTGTCCCTAGTAGGAATCTGCTTATTATTTAAAAATACAGCATGACACTCCTCTTTTCTTAATGCAAATGTGACATGTGTAGACTTTTCAGAGTTAACCTTTATTTTCCATTTGTTGAGCCAAACTTCCAGCATATTCAGTTGGTTTTGAAGTAGGGACGAAGCTTCTATAGGGGTACCACTAGAAGCGATAAACGCATGTGGGCATACCTGATGTAAATATTGTGTACAGGACTGGACCCAAAACACTACCCTGCGGTACACCAGCATTAATGCTGTAGATTTCTGATGAGGCATCCCGGTGCCTTACATAAAAGTGTCTGTCACTTAAATAAGATTTAAGCACTAAATAGTAATGTGCTGGCATTAGCCTTTTTATTTTGAAGAGGAGTCCTGGATGCCACACCCTGTCAAAAGCTTGTTGAACGTCTAAGAAGGCTGCAGAACAGTATTTTTTTTCTTCCAACGCATTTGTAATTACATTTGCCACCCTATGGTATTGCTCTGGCGTACCGTGTCTTATTCTGAACGCAAACTGATGTTCAGGTATGATTTTTTGATCCTCAATTACTGGTAATATTCTTTGCAAAAATATTCTTTCGAATATTTTCGAAAATGTTACCAGTAAGCTAATAGGACAATATGACGTAAGACAGCTTTCAGGCTTATTTGGTTTTGGGACCATGACCACAGTAGCACATTTCCATTGCGTAAGGTAATGATTTATATTTAAAATAGCATTGTATATTAATGTGAGAAACTCGATAGCTTTTTCCGGAAGAATTTTATCAACTTTGCTATCAATATAGTCGTAGCCGGGTGTTTTACTATTATTTAATCTACGTACTTCCATAGCAACTTCGCTAATTGATATCTTGCTAATGGGGAGGTCCATTTGACATGGAGGTTCTAAAAAGTTTAGTATCTCTGTTTCATCACTACTAGTACCTAAGGAATTAGGTTGACAAGTTTGGTAGAGGTGTATAGCAAAGGCCTCTGTTTTGGCTTCATCACTCCTGCAAAATACCCCATTTGAGTCCCTAACTGTTGCGTTTCGTTTGGTTGGTCGTTTAAGGTACTTGGTAGCTTTCCAGAGTCTGTGCTCATCGTTTTTAGTGAAATCAAGGTTTTTAATAAACAAATTGAAGGATTCATTCTTCAGTTCGGATAGCTTTAATTTTAGTAGCTTGGTTGCTTTATTAAGTGCTCTCTTTTCAGCTGGGTATCTACTTTGCTGCCAGGCTTTTCTTAATCTTCTTTTTTCTTTAATAAGACCCAACACTTCAGCAGGAACCTGTAAATGATCAGTAAAAGTCGGCTGGTTTCTTATCGGGCTAGATAGATATGCGGCCTCATGAACCAGGTTTGTAAATGATTCTACCGCTGAATCCAATTCACCACCATTTTCTAAGGGCACGTTAAGGTCAATATGTTTATCGATCCAATATTGGAAGGATTTGAGATCGGTTTTCGGGGTAAGGATCTTATATTTTTTGGAAGTCTGGTAAACATTTGCATTATATGAAACAATTAAAGGCGAGTGATCTGAACTTAGTTCATTACTGTCTTGAATATTTAACTTATGTCTGAGTAAACCAGAGTATATCACAAAATCGAGAAGATCCGGATTTTTTCTTGGGTCGCCAATATGTTGGAGTGCCTGTTGATAAAATGGAAAAATTTCTTTGGGTAATACATTTTTCGAGTTCTTTGCTTTGCATTGAAGTCCCCACCTGCCAAAAATTTTGAACCAAACTGTCTAAAAATATCAACGTATTGGTCTGTTTTAAGGTTAAATCTTGAAGGAAAGTATACAGAGTATATTGGTGACTCATGGTTGTCACATTTAACTTTTACTCCTGCTGCTTGTAGATATTGTTCTCTAACTTCTTCCAGACATTCATATTTGATTCTGGATTTGATTAAAATGGCGGAACCCCCATGGGCTCTGTTGTGTGGATGGTTTGCACATATAAGATCATAACCGATGATTTTGAAGTACGATTTAGTTGTGAAATGGGTTTCAGACACTAAGAAAATGTCTATATTGTTTGTATTTAGGAATATTTTTACTTCCTCGGTATGATAAGTCAGACCATTGGCGTTCCAAATAGCTATTCGGAGACCTACTTGCATAGTTTTTCCAAAAGAATGGACATCATTTTAAACAAACTTTGAGTAAGCTCAAGCTGTTTAGAAAGTAAGGTTTCAATTTTTTCAAGAACTTTGTTTTCTGAATTTAAATTACTTTGAACACATTGGGCATATGACATATTTGGGTTGGCATACACATTTTCTGTTTGTTTATCATTATTCAGTTGGGGGAAATTATGAGGGGCATGGGAATATGATGGAAAATTGTTTCTTTTATCAGCCATATTAGATTTTTTGGCAAGGTTTTGGTACACCTTGCAACCCTTGTAATTTGCTGGGTGGCTTTGTAAACAATTAATGCATTTGGCAGGCGTATCTTTACTTTTAACGCATTCAGCTGTTGGATGGTCCAGACCACACTTCACACACCTGTACTATTTTGTACAATATGATTTGGTATGCCCAAACTCTTGACAGCGATGGCATTGTACAACATCATTTACCTTTTTTGGAGGGTCAACCTTAACAATAGCGTTTCCAAGATATTTTAAATTAATGATATTTTTAATGTCATTGCTTGGTTCTAAGTCGACAAAATGCATGCATAAAGGCATATTCGTAAATCTACTTCGTATATTGCTAACGTTCTTAACCTTAAAACCCAACGCTTCTATTTCTTTTTTTATGTCATCTACTGTAGTAGAGATATGTAAGTTTTTTAAAACAATTCTATACGCACGCTCTTGTTTAAGCTGGTACGTATGGTAGTTAATTTCTTTTTATACTCTCGCAACAATGTTGCTAAGGAGAGTATTATAGTTTTGTTCACATAACGGTTGTTTGTAAGTCCTAAAACTAAAAGAGTCAGATATAGGGTTATATATACCAAAGTGATCAGGGTGACGAGTAGAGTCGAAATCCGGATGTCTGTCTGTCCGTCCGTCCGTCCGTGCAAGCTGTAACTTGAGTAAAAATTGAGATATCATAATGAAACTTGGTACACGTATTCCTTGGCTCCATAAGAAGGTTAATTTCGAGATGGGCAAAATCAGCCTACTGCCACGCCTACAAAATGGCGGAAACCGAAAACCTATAAAGTGTCATAACTAAGCCATAAATAAAGATATTAAAGTGAAATTTGGCACAAAGGTTCGCATTAGGGAATGGCATATTTGGGCGTAATTTTTTTGGAAAAGTGGGCGTGGCCCCGCCCCCTACAAAGTGTTTTGTACATATCTCGGAAACTTCTTTAGCTATGTCAACCAAACTCTACAGAGTCGTTTTCTTTAGGCATCTCCATATACAGACAAAATGCATGCTCAAAGTTGTCATATTTGTTGAATTATTTAATAACAGCATTTAGGTTTGTTGTTTGTGTTAAAAGAGCTCTTGACTCATTATTAATTAATGTTGTTCTTTTCATCGAGTGACCTTGCTCGAACGGTGAGCACTGGTCACCCATTTATGTATTCACGTGGTCGATTTAATTGATAAAGTCTTATGAATAGAGTTTTACTTTGAAATAAGAGTTATCGTTGAAGTAAAAACACAGTGAAATTGAAAACGGTTTTCTTTGCAAATTGTTTTATTGTAATTTTTTGTATTTTTTTTTTAAGAATTACTTTTATTTATTCTAAAAATTAAAAAGAAGTCTATTTAGCTAAATTCGGCCTCCACGAGGAGGCCCAAATGGGTCGAGGCTGATCGACTTCGCCGGAGCTCGAAATATGGTTATCTTTAGTACTTGATTCCAGTATAAGAAAATTCATTAAGCTACCTGGCTGCCTCCGGATCGAAAAGCCACCAACGAGATCGAACATGTGGTGATAGACGGCAGGCACGTCTCTTTCTATGATCTCCGAGATCATAACATCGGTCCGACCACCAGTTCGTTGCAGCTAAGATACGCACCCGCCTCTGTGCAGCAAAAGACGCACGTCAACAAGCACAAGGAAGGTTCGACGTCGAGAAGCTGCAATCATAACAAACAGTCGAACGACTTTCTACTCGACTTGCACACCTGCTCTCTGAGAGCACTCGTCAACAACTCTGTATAAGAGAACTGTGGTATAATGCATTTTAAACTCCTTACGTACAGCTGTAACCGAAACCATTGGTTTTCGGAAAATGCAAAAGAACAGCTGGTACGACGAGAAGTGCCATGTCGCACCGGAGAGAAAACAGACTGCTTACCTCGCAACGTTACGATCGACCACAACACGTGCGGGATGGAATCGATACCGAGAATTGTAGAGGGAAGCGAGACGCATATGCAGACAGAAAAAGAGAAAGGCCGTAATGCGAGAGTATGAAGAGCTTGAAAAGCTTGAAAAGCTGGCCGACTGGGGTAACGCGCGAAAATGCTACGAAAAAATGCGGCGGCTAACAGAAAGTTTCAAGACCGGAGAATACTCTTACTGATCTCCCAAAGGTGATCTAGTGACCGATGCCCAGAGTATACTAAGATTATCGAGGGAACATTTCTCCAGCCTGCTGAATGGCAGTGAAAGTACAACGCCAGGAGAAGGCGCACCCAATCGCGTGACGATGATCGATGATGATGGAGAAGACATTTCATTTCCCGAACATGAAAAAGTTCGAATAGCAATTACCCGTAAGAAGAACAACAAAGCAGCGGGGGCCGATGGATTGCCTGCCGAGCTACTCTAACACGGCGGCGATGAGCTGATAAGGAGCATGCATCATCTTCTTTGTAAAATATGGTCGGACGAAAGCATGCCCACCGATTGGAATTTAAGTGTGCTCTGCCCAATCCACAAAAAGGGAGATCCAATAATCTGCGCCAACTAAAGTGGGGTAAGCCTCCTCAACATCGCGTATAAGGTTTTATCGAGCGTATTGTGTGAAAGATTAAAGCCCACCCCCAACAAAGTAATAGGACTTTATCAGTGTCGCTTTAGACCTGGCAAATCAACAACTGACCAGATATTCACCATGCGCCAAATCTTGGAAAAGACCCGTGAAAGGAGAATCGACACGCACCACCATATTATCGGCCCCAACACCCGCGCCGTTAGTTCTGCTTTTCCAGACTGGAAAAGGAAGCAAAGCAATTGGGTCTGGCAGTGAGCGAGGGCAAGAAGAAATATCTCCTGTCATTAAACAAACAGTCGTCGCACTCGCGACTTGGCTCTCACATCACTGCGGACAGTCATAACTTTGAAGTTGTAAATAATTTCGTCTATTTAGTAACCAGTATAAACACCACCAACTATGTCAGCCTGGAAATCCTACGGAGGCTAACCCTTGCCAACAGGTGCTACTTCGGACTGAGTAGGCAGTTGCGAAGTAAAATTCTCTCTCGACGAACAAAATCCAAACTCTATAAGTCACCCATAATTCCCGTCCTGCTACATATATGGTGCAGAGGCTTGGACGATGACAACAACTGATGAGTCGACGTTGCGAGTTTTCGAGAGGAAAGCTCTGCGAAAGATTTACGGTCCTTTGCGCTTTGGCCACGGCGAATATCGAATTCGATGGAACGATGAGCTGTATGAAATATACGATGGCATTGATATAGTTCAGCGAATTTAAAGACAGTGGCTACGCTGGCGAGGTCATGTTGTCCGGATTTACGAAAACACTCCAGCTCTGAAAGGGTTCGACGCAGTGCCCGCCGGGGGAAACAGAGGAAGAGGAAGACCTCCACTCCGTTGGAAGGACCTGTCTTCGCTTCAAATATCCAATTGGCGCCACCTTGAGAAAAGATGAAACGACTAGAGCGCTGCTGTTAATTCGGCTATAATCGCGTAAGCGGTGTCTATGCCAATAAAGAAGAAGAAGAAACCAATGAAACTTCGGGACTATGTTTTTGAATAGTTTTTCAATTGATTATAGTAAATATGGCTCTATACAGACCAGTTGGAATCTGAAATTTTACCCTTTATAACAAGTATGCAACACACAGCTTGGGAAAGTACACCGGAATTAAGGAAAATTACTTTCAATATCTCAATGATTTAAGAGAAAAAATTATATTAAAGAAAAAGCTACGATGTCAGTAGCATCAAACTTGTTGCCCAGCTGATAAATATATTTTAAATTTAAATTTCTAAAGATCTTGCGGAAAATTAAGAGGTTTAAAAATGAAAGGTTTAAGAAAGAAAGAAAAATATCTTCAGTCCCTAACCAATGAATGAAATTTCGACTACTCTCTTTGGAAAAGCTGTAAAAGACTACAAGCACCAGAAACTCAGGTATGTCCCTTTAAAATAAGTGCTGATAGTTGGGCCAGCAACGATGAAAAAAAAGCGGAATTATTTTCGGATTACTTAGCCAAAATAGAGTCCCAATATGAAAGACACATAGATTATGCTACTGCTGCCAGTCAAGAAAGCGAAGAAATCTAAGTTGAACAGGCAGTGAGCTAAGTGAGGAAATCAAAATGTGAAGAACAAAAAATCCCCCGATTACCTGATTACTGCCGAGGTTCCACAACAGATTTCTCCAATAAATATAGTAAAATTTACGAACATTATTCGCATTTTTTATCTTGAATATGTGCCAACTTATTCGAAAACATCTGAAGTTATCATGATTCCAAAGCCAGAAGAACCAGGATATGTTGTATCTTCTTACAGACTCATATCACTTCTATCGATAATATCGAAGCCTATTGAGAAAATTTTCATAAAACGTCTCAATAAAATCATGGACCGAAAAACCATCCGTTGTTTTCTCTGATCATGAAGGCGTTGGAAACGCTCAAAGCTCGACTCCCTAGTGCGAGCTTGTATATTTCTAATATTTTGTTCTTCAAGTCGCTGCACACACTTCATACTCGCCTCTCAAGCGCGTACTTGGAAGGTTCTGAAATTTTGTTCAGCAATTCGCTCGATTCTCGCGCGAGTACTTTAGAGGTCCTTAAATTGTGTTGAGCAAGCCTCTGCGAGTGCTCGATACTCGACTCTCCGGTACGCGATTTCGATGCGTATTTTCTTCGACTTGCAAGACGATTTTCAATATCCGATGAAGATTCTCCATCACGGCGTGTTTTTGATACCCTCGCCTGGGAACTATTTCTAAAAAGTTGAGATCTAGATCTTTTGGGCATTTTAAAATGAAAACAAGTTAAACTGTACTAAATTATTTGCATAAATGCTTACTTGAGTCGCAAAGCTGTTTGGATAGTTAAAAGATACAATATATTATTTATTCTTTTCCTATCATTTTATTTATTGGATCTGTTTTTTTTTAAAGCCTAACAATGAGTTATAAAATCTTAAATCTATTTAAAAACTAGACAAGCTCACTTGTACGCAGGCATATCTCTTCTTTTAAGGCGTATTTGATCGCAGGAATGTACCAAAGCATTAGGCAAAGGATTTGGGTGATCTCGGAGTTTGAATATATATTTAATTCTGTTATCCACTAGTGTTGGGAACTATCGAGTGATTTTGACTATCGAATGAATTTTTTCGTTCATTCATTCATTCATTTATTTAATCAAATTCAATAACTAAGCAAAGGCGTGCTCTTCAAACAACAAAAAAGTACTGGAATTTTATTCATTTTTAATTAAACCAATACAAAGGTTTAATTTAATTCAATATTTTAATAAAACATAAAAATAGTAAAGCACAGAAAACATATTCAATATCATTTAAAATAAATATAAACACAAATATCAGAATCAAATAATACCAACAGTTAAAACGGTTAAGTGAATGTATACATAGCTACAATTTCGAATCGCAATACATAACCAAGTTGCCAACCTGCTTAATTCAAAGCCATTAGGTTTTATCAAACCGACTAGAAACTGTCATTTAATCTTGCCAAATACCGATGACCATATGAATCTACTTTAGTCATTTTATTAATTTGGCGATGCCTCCTACATTAACGCTTTATAAGTCTATATTTATTATTATTAATACTTCTCACTTAAATCTATTTTAAGCATCTATTAACTTCTACCACTCATTCATGCATCCAATTTAATTTCCATTATCACACATAATTCAACATAAATCATTCAACATAATTTTGAAATACACACAATTTAAGCATTATTCGTACATTTGCTGAATATAATACCATTTACTTGAAATGGAATAAATGAATTCGTACAAAAAATCTTTGCTAGATATCTACTTGCATAAAATCATTCATTCGAAAAATCATTCAATAGCGAAAAAATACTAATGAATGAAAAAATAGTAATGAACGAAAAATTAGTATCGAAAAAAATATTCGTTTTGAACGAAAAATTGGTATGAACGAAAAAATTCGAATGAACGAAAAAATAGTAATGAGTGATTTCTTGAAAACTATCGAATGAATGAAAATTGCTGAACTATGGAATAACTTGATTGTTTTTATTCGATAGTCCCCAACACTACTATCCATTACTTCTTTCTATACCATAGGAATACCAAGGTCTTTATGGATATTTTCATTACGCTTGGTGAACACGTGATGCATTTTCGATTGGAACCTTTGTATTATATCAATATTAGTTGTATAGGTTGTACCCCACAGTTGAATGCCATACATATGACCGCATTATATAAAAGCACCTTGTTGTCTATGCTAAGTTTAGAGTGTTTATTTAAAGCCCATTTAAATTAACAATGAGTTGTAAAATCTTAAATCTATTTAAAAACAAACTCAAGCAAGTGATTGAGCTGTTTTGGTGATACGTTGTACACAGGCATATCTTTTCTTTTAAGGCGATCGCAGGAATGAACTAAAGCAGGCCTGTCCAACATACGGCTCCCGGGCCACCATCCGGCCCGCATAGGCCCTTCATCCGGCCCGCCATCTCTTATAGTCTTTGGGCATCCCAGTTGTATAGGCCTGAAATACGTGATGGATAAAGTAGTGCAGGCAGTTAATTTTATACGCGTAAGAGGGATTAACCACAGACAGTTCCAGGCTTTTCTGGCTGACGTCGGTTCAGATCACGAAGACATTGTATACTTCAGTCGCGTTCGCTGGCTCAGCAGAGCAGCTACACTAAAACGATTCTATTCCCTGCTGGACGACTTAAAGATTTTTCTTGGCAACAAAGACCAAGAAATTACTTTCCTTACTGATGAGGAGTGGTTGGCTGATCTGGCCTTCCTGGTTGATATAACTAAATATCTTTCTGATCTTAACTTAAAACTACAAGGGAAAGACCAACTATGCACACAGTTATACGAACACGTTCTAGCTTTCACAAAAAAGCTTTTGTTGTTGGAAAAGCAGCTGGAACAAAAGCAGTTGATTCATTGGGAGACCTTATCTACAAGAAAGCAAGATACCTTGGATTTTGACAAGTACGTGTTGATGTTACAAAGATTAAGGAACGAGTTTGACGACAGATTGGCAGACTTCAAATCACAAACTCCCTGCATGAAAGTGTTTCAGAACCCATTTGATGTTGAAATTGAAGGCGCTGCGCAGAGTTTACAGCTGGAGTTAATAGAATTGCAAAGCAGCTCTCATCTAAAAACTGCATATTGTCTTACAAATTTAATTGAATTTTACAAAAAGTATTTTACACCCAGTCAATACCCAAACCTTACTAAGCTGGCTATTCAACATATTTCTTTATTTGGTAGTACATATGTTTGCGAGCAGCTGTTTTCTCGCATGAAATTTAACAAATCAAAAACCAGATCATCTTTATTAGATAGCCATCTTAAAGGCATTTTGCGCATAGCCACTTCTAAAACTCCAGCTGACATAATGCACTGTGCAAACAGAAAAAATTTCAGACATCTCATTAATTAGATTTTAAGAATAAGAATATCTTTATATGCTAAGGCCATAGTTACATTAATAATAATATATTAAGATTTATGTGATGTTGCTTTTTATAAATAAATAAATATACCAAAACTGAAGGTCATTTTATTTTTTTTTTTTTGGCCCGCTACGGTTATGAAAATGCTAAACCTGGCCCTTCACAAAATTATGTTGGACGGGCCTAATCTAATGGATTGGAAAAATAGATAATAGTGGTTCGCGAGTTATGTTAAACTACGTTTTTGCCAAAATGTTACAACTAAGCGAAAAAACATCAATATAAGGAAAAAATTTAACAGGTCATAAAAAAACTGACACATACGAACGCCAAACCCTTTGAGGGTTTTACTATACTGACCTAGTACCATCATCCTGACTTAGAATTTCTCACCCCCCAGACAATAATCCCAAAAAATGTTCCACAGTGTAATTGGTAACTCATTAGCATTTTGGGGGTAATGTTATCATGTCTCGGCGACTTTTTTGGATTAAGTTCTATTATGACTCCAATAATTTCAGAAGGTGAAGTTTAAAAAAACTCGAGCAACTTTTTAGCTGTGTTGGGTTAGATTGGCAGTTTAAAATTGCTTCTGGCAAATTATGTTGAAATATCTTTTCAAGATGATTTTCAAAACAATTGGCCTTTTCCTCGTCACTTCGAGCCCAATTTCCACCCAAGTCTCGTATAAGCATTTTGGAGTCAGTTGGTGGCTTCATGGACTTTTGGGCTTAGCACGCCTTTTTTCATTTACAAGCTTTTATATTTCTCTATTAGTGATTATTCTGGGACCAAGCGGTTTATAGTTTTTGTTTGGTGTAGCTAAGACAGCTGCGTTAGTTATTATATCATTCAGTTCTCTTATGCTTTCGTCAATATCTCCTCCTGTGTTTATTTTGAACTCAACATTAATGTGGCTACTCACGTATTTTTTATATTCTAGCCAATTCGTTTTCTAAGATGTTAGACCCACTTTTGGATCAACGAATATGAGTTGTTCATATCACTTTATTAATACAGGAGAGTGATCAGAAAATAGATCAGTACATGTATCAGCTGTTATGTGCGATTTATCTATATTTTTTATTATAGCAAAATCAATTAAATCTGGTATTCTGTTAAGATCACTAGGTCAATATGTCGAATTACCAGGAGATATTATTTCAGGGTTATTGTGCCTATTTATAACAGTTTGATACAGATGTCATCCTTTCGGATTAATTAGTCGTGAGTCCCAATACATGCGTTTTGCATTGTAATCTCCACAGCGTTCCAAAAAACTCTTTAAATTGGTTGTATGTAATTCTAAACCGAGGTGGGCAGTATATAGCTTTCCATATACAAATACTCAATACGCTCGTTTTTTACATGGAAAAGTTTGCAACATTTGGTTTTGTGCTTTGATTATCTATTGAATCATATTTTACATTGTAAATATAAATTGTGTTATACATTGGTAGAAAATCATAGTTTCAACGCTTCCATTTGGTTGGTTATGGGGCAATTGCATCTGTGTAGTGTTGCTTTTCACCACGTTTGCATTGCTTCCTTGCATAGTACTGTCTTTAAGATTTACTAGTGTTAAAATATGGACAAGGACTTCAATAATTCGTTAGGAGGAATATTTAACATTTGGTTACAACGTGCTTGAATTCCGACAGACAATTCGTTCGTTTTGAAATCTTTATGTACGGGGCAACTCCTATAGTTTGCAGTTAGGGTTGCCAGATAGAAATTCGTTATTAACTGGACCAGATAAAAAAAAAATGGACTTGTCTGGACACCGCGAACAAATTAAATAAGTCAATTATTTAAAAAAATTTATCATATTAAAAACATATATAAATTTATATTAATAAGTACGTATAGGTATAATACATATTTCAAAATGTATATTTGTTATTACTTTTTAAAGCCTTTGCCAATTTTATGCCTTTTTCTGTATTTAAAAATTTTATAAATTTATTACAATTTTCAGATAAATTTTGTCTTATTAAGAGCTCTACTTTTATTAGATCTATAAGCATTTTGTTCCTTTCTTTCGAAAATAAATTATTAACTAAACTAAATATTTTTTCACAAAAAGCGTTGCTATTTGGTATTGAAAATATAAATGAAATAATTTTTTTCATATTTTTCATTTCAATTTCATTGTATTTTGAAAAAAAAATTAGACTGTCGTAAATATTACGTAAGGAGCAATATTCAGTATATAACTCATCACAATTAATATCGTTACATATATTTAAGTTTGACATCACATCATTTAATTCAATCCACGTGCATAATTTTGTTTTGATGCAAAACAAAGATAACTGTTTCATAATTGAATTCTCGCCGTAATCGTACTTAGCTTCTAAGTAGTTTAATGTTTTTGTTAGGAATAATTCCGCTTGTTGTTTAAATTCATCTTTGTCATCTGGGTTCATTTTGCGCATCAATGTATTTACCTTATTCCCAAAAAAATTATCATTCAGTCTATTTTTGAGGCCTATTCTTAATTTTTCCATTACTGTGTCGACTTCAACAATTGTACATGAATCAGATCCCAATACTTTGATTGCCACATGAAAATCGTGCAAAACATTTTGCGCAAAATATAAATATGCTTCCGAAATACCTTCTTCAAAGCATTCTTCGTTTTCATTCATTACATCAATATTCGAAACCCCTCTGGCAACAAAATCCCACGGCTCCCTGCGACAGTTTTCTTTTTTTTTAAAGAAAATATCTTTTGATAGCCGGCCAATCCAGCAGTGATCTATCTATTGCTGGTAGGAGCGAAAGCCATCGTGTTGGCACGTGTCGGCGAAGCGATTTATACTCCATGTTGGTGAACTCGAAACACTCCTTTAACTTTTTTGTTTTGCACAATAAAGAACTAAACTCGTTAAAAATTTTGATAACAATATTTTCGATGTCAATTGATAAACAGCTTATTCCAACTTTTACACAATTGTTGATTACATGGCAATTGCAATTTGCTTTTAATATGTTCTTATTTTCAAGCAAAAGTTTTTGGTATACCGAATTGTTAATTCCATAATTAACCGCTGCATTATCTGCACTGAATGCAGATATTTGATCAATACTCAGATGAAAATTGTTATTTATTTGCTTGATTTTGTTATATACAATCGACTTGGAGTTATCGTCTTCATAAAAATCCAAGATCTTTTTACAAATACCACTTTTAGAATCAAAACATTGAACAGTATATGCAAAATATTTAACATTGCCAAAAGCTTGCTGCATCGTTTCCAATAGCAAAATAATAACACTTTTTTAAATCCAAAACTACTTGCTCTTGCGCAAATGGTCCTAAAACATTTCGTGCAATAGCAGAACTTTTTGTACGACCACAAGTTATTTTTGCTGCAATTTTACTATCGGGAAAAATACTTTTCTCAAGCTTACTATGGCAATCTAGGCTATTATAGCTCAATCCATTCTTAATATTGTGGAAAATGGTTAAAAGCTCAAGTTTCGCGATAAGTATTTCTTCAGTGTTTACTGATTCTCTTAACATAAATTTGCTCACGCTTCCAGAAATTTGGTTGGTCTTTACAATATTTTGATGTCTTTTTGTACGTGAATGTTTCTCCAATCCTCTGACGGCTTCATATTTAATTGTAATATCAGCCAAGCAGAATTTGCACAAAGCAGTGTACTCATCTTGTTTTTTAACCACGAAGCAAAGTTTGGCATTTCTAGCCATCTTGATGAAAACGCAGTTAATCTCTTTTTATTTATTGGCTCTTCTTCATCCGACATTATCAACTGATGAAACCATATAAATAAATACTCATTTAATTAAAAATATAACTTAATCTTCAATTTCTACTTACATTTTTTACAAAAGCGTTTTTCTTATTCACAAACAGCTGTTTAAGTGATGTCAAACGATCATTATGCATTGAACACTTAGACAACAGCAACTTCACGACGTAACGACAACAAATGTAATGGCAACGAAAGTAGTGACATGGCAATATTAAGTAGTTTAAATAAAGGAAAGTGATTATATATACGTATCTTAGTGTGTTTTATTTATGTTAAACATGGAAAACGCTGTTCCGAACCAGAAATGTGTAAGCCCAACCTACTTATATGAATATATTGATGCATTGAATGTACATATGACAATCTGAATATAGGTTGCATTCCCTTATTTCTGCGCCGGAACTGCAATTTCTTTATTTAACATACATATAACACACTTAATTACATGTATATAACAACTTTTCGTTATAGAAAGCACATAATATTGAGATTTTACTACTTTTATCACAGCATCCAAAACGTGCAAACACATTGAATGTATGTCTATTTACAAATAGATTGGATTCAGTTATTTTTGCGCCGGAACAACTTTTCCCCATCTTCCATAATTAAAACACACTTAGTTACGTATGTATAACCGCTTTTGTTTATTTATAGCACATAGTTGTGCTATTTTATTAATTTTGATTTAAAACGCAACCGAAAGCAAAATGTCAACAAACTTCGAATTGTACGATTTACGTCACAGCGATCAGCTGTTCCTCATTTACTTTTTTCTCACTCGTAAATTGTCGTAAACTTTATTATTTCAGCCATGATAAGAACGTGTGTATTTCCAGTTTGAGAGATGCTGCTTGTCGCTCACTGTTGTCTAAGTGCTCAATGCATTATGTATTCTCACTGCGTTCGATAATTATCGATATTCTAACTCCAAATATACATTTTACAACACGTTGAGACACATGATAATGGAAATACCTAAAAAAAACTTTTAAAAACATTTTAAAAACAAGTCAATATAAAAATAATGAAAAAGGAAAAAACAAAAACAAATAAATCTGGACAAAGACTTCTTTGTCTGGACTCTGGACAGCAACACAAATGTCTGGACAATCCAGACAACCTGGCAACCCTATTTGCAGTGTTATTTCCCCCACAATTACTACATTTTTTATTTATATCCTCTCTTTTAGAAGTACAATTTGAAGTAAGATGTAGGTCACCACACACCACACAGACACTGCATAGGGTGAGTTGTACTGGGCCATTTCTTGTATGTGGTAACTCTGCGATGGAACAGATCTTTTTAAGTATCTTTTTGTAAATGGGATGTGTTTCGTTTTTCTTAGGTTGGCTATAATTTGGCATAAATTCTATTTTGAACATTGGTTGCGGGACTTTGTCCCTGTTAAAAAGGTTTACCACTAATTTAAAACAAAAACCACATTTTTCCAGCGCTTCTTTAACATCATTTTAGTCTACCGAAGACTCTATACCTTTTATGACAACAACTAAGCCTTTTGATCTCTTCAGTTGCAAAGAGTAATATTTCTTGTTATTATTTGACAAGAATTTTACAACATAAAAGAAACTTTTTTCAGTGTATGTTTGAATTTTTGTTTCATCTATACCTTGGAACACCTGGCCTGGAAAACACTATGTGAAAATTGTTTGTGCCTATTATATTGCTTAATTTTGAGACAAGCAAATTTCAGCTCCGCTCACGCAAATAGATTGGAGAGGGTTTGGCATTCACGACTCTGGCGGTACCCATTGCATCGTCGTTAGGCTCACGTCGTTGTTCATCTTACTACATGTACATTTTGAGTAGCAACAACCACACAATGGCCGGCATGTACACAAAACAACGCAGTTGTCCATTTTGTATGTACACAATTTCGTTGTGGCCATACTAATTCCTTTTACTTTAATGGAATTTTAATATTTTGTTCAAAGTGAAATTTTTTATGCAAAAAATAAGTAAATAGGTCAATATTTTTGCTTTAAATTATCAATTGTTATTACAAATGATATAATTGAGCTATAATATAGCTATTTTATGCTTTTATTTGTAAAATAACGTCAAGTTTGTTAGAGCTGTGAATAATTTTACATTTTACATATTAGTGGCATCACCACTCTACCTCCTCTTTCTATCTTCCATTCTACTGTCAACTCTACTTTCGTCCTACTGTCGTTGGCAAAAATAGGAGGATATTGAAGTTAGCGAGAACGACAACTGTCGGCCTGCACTCGTGTAGTCGTGCAGCTGTCAAAATAACACTGCCCTTAAGAACGTGTGTATTTTAATATTTGACAGACGTAGTTTGCAGTCTGTCGCCGTCTATGTGTTCACCACATCAGTAAGGAAAATCTTTTGCCATTTAGGATTTCTGGCTTTTTACCATTTGGCGTACCTGGTTGAAATTTTGTTTCAACTATGTTACATTTTTTTAAGGGCGTAATGTGAAAATTGTTTGTGCCAATTAAAGATTGAACAGATAATCCTGTGGTGCTTGGTATATTCTCACCTTGCGTTTTGTTTTCCTTCGCTGTTCGGGTGCTTAGTGGTTGCTGTCAGCGCATTTGTTGTCCGATTGCTGTTTATTGTTGTTTTTACTAATTCACTTGATCGCTGCGATAACTCATCATCGCCGTTACACTTTTTTCCAGACGTTGTTTTTGTTGGCTCGACAATGCTGAAGTAGGCATATACGAATGCCTACGGTTTTGCTGGTGAGGCTGCGAGGCACTCATTATTATTTGTTTTTATCTATTTGTTTCATGCACTATTTGTTTATGATAATTATTAACTAGTCTAAACCCGCGGCTCCCCTTGTCAAGGATATCATTTAGCGTGATAAGAATATAATGGAATAGTTAAATTGGCAACCTACATTTTTAATTGACTTCGTAAATCACTTAAGGAATAGTACATTCAGTCAGAGTCTTAAGTCTACAAGCAGGCAAAATAAAAATGTTTGTTTCAAAATACTTACAAAAATTATTTATTTATTGAATTCAAGTTGTATTTTTCTTATACTGAATAGAATGTAGAATGCTGGCGCCAAGTTTCTTTGCACGTGTTCGCGAAACAGGAGAGTTAACGGCACTTTTCCCTTTCGACGTAACAATACACACAATCAAAAGTCTACAAGCACTTAATAATATTGGGACATTAGTGCTTGTTACATGTTAATTTACGTAATTTTTAATTACATTTCATTGTGTTTGAGTTAATTTATCAGAAAAAAGAAGTAAAATCTTTTGTTTTTATAAAATCGAATTAAATATTAACGATGGTCTATCATCGGAAAGAAATCAATACCGGCGATTCATAGTAGGGTAGCACCAAAAAAACCTTTTGTTTCACGGATTAATAGAATAAAGCGAATTGCTTTCGCAAACAAATATATAAACATGCCAGATGAGTTTTGGAACAATGTGCTTTTCTTCGGTATAAAAGAACACACATTAGTGTGGCGTGAGCGAGGTGAAGTTTTCAACCAATGCAATCTTTATCCAACTGTGAAACATGGAGGTGGTGGCGAGATGATCTGGGGTTGTATGTTAGCCAGTGGCCCTGGCAACCTGGAATTTGTGGAAACAACAATCGGCATATTTATTTAGACATTTTAAAGCGTAATATGCGGTCGAGTGCTGCAAAATTGGGGTTTTACTTTTAACAAGATAATGATCCCAAGCACACTGCAGAAATCGTACGGCTTTGGCTGCTCTACAACACCCCCAAACAACTATGCACACTATCCCCAGACTTAAACCCAATCGAGCATTTATAGGCACTTTTGGAAAGAAAGATACGTAATCACTCAATATCGAGTATACAGCAGCTCAAAAACGTAATATTAGAAGAGTGGTCTAAAATTACACCTCAGGAGACCAGCAAACTTGTAGTTTCAATGTAAAACGGTTGGCAGAGGTCCTAAAGCGCCGTGGATATCCAACTCGTTATTAAAAGGCAAAAAATTTTTTAATTTTACAATGTAATGCCTTCATATATTTAGTCCTTGTAGACTTTTGATCGCTTGTATTGTTACGTCGAAAGGGAAAAGTGCCGTTAACTCGTCTCTTTTGCGAACACGTACAATGAACTTGTCGCCAGCATTCTACATTCAATTCAGTATAAGAAAAATACAACTTGAATTCAAAAAATAAATAAATTTTTTAAATATTTCGAAACAAACATTTTTATATTGGCTGCTTATAGACTTATGATTCTGTCTGACATAAATACGTATGGTGTATCGTATATCGTTACACATACTATCTGTACTTGTATATATGTTTTTTGTTATAGTGAATAACAGTGCAGGAGTAGATCAGAAAAGAGCGCGTCCCACGCCCTATATCTAATGATATGGTAATGTTTTGTTCAACATTCTTTGAATGTAATTGCAAAATCGACGGATAAACCCAGACACTACACTTGAGAAAACACAGACTTGATCATTCTTTTTAAATATTGCATTGTTCTGTGTAATTCTTCAAAAATATATATTTGTCAGCTATTATGCACTCATCTCAAATTATGATACTACTTTTTCTTGTTAAAGGTTGGTACGCAGCTCTCAAGTAATTGCTCAAGAAAAAAAATACATTATTTCTCAAGTAATTTTGACAGCTGGTTACGCATTGTGAAAGATCCACATTAGAAGAGCAAGAAAGAATAAACAAAGAAAACAAACTTTGTGCGTAATATGTATGTGTGTATGTGTGACACCCCCCATCTATGAACGAGTCGGCATTTACGGCATTGCGAATTCACTAGCCGGCATTTACGAAAATTCTAACTTCAGTAAAACGCAATAAATAGCTCTATAATTGCGGAAGCAAGCTTAAAAAAGACACCTTTTCGTAATTTCCACGAGGATTATTAAAACACTACAACGTTCGAATAACAGTGGTTGAATATATATTTTTTTTAAGTTCGAAGAATGAATTTGCTATCGATCGTCATTCTTTCAAAAGTCGGTTATCTCCTAATTTACTTTTATATGTGCAATATTTATATTCACAAGAAACTCGTTCTGTTTAAATTGACGAAGGAGATTATGATTAGCTTATCATATCGTATCATAAACTATGTCAACCTTCAAACCCATTCAAGAGATGTTCAGGATTCCAGCTAACAGAAGTAATATTACAATAGAATCTATACAATTTGTTGTGCAATTGGAACCTAAGTTCTTCAGTGAAGATCTAGATTGTATTTTTGCTGAAACACAAACACACAATCGTTATAATTCATGTAAAGAGTGTAAATCTTTCGATGACATTTCTATAGTAGGGTACAAATTGAGAAAGGTCATTCCTTCTGCGTACGAAATTGTTCATTACATAATGACTGCTCCTGTCACGTCAGCTTCATGTGAACGTTCTTTTAGTAAATTGAAATTTGTTTTCAACGATTTGCGTACAACAATGGGGGATGAACGTTTGAATTTTTTGATGCTGCTTTCTTCTTCAAAGGATAAAGTAGACGAAATCGATCTGCGCGATGTTGTTGGAAAATGGTCAATGTTGAAACATCGCAGAGTGAAAATATAACTCAGAAATTTATATTTTTTGCAATTCAATTTCTTAAGAAAATCTTGTTTTTTCCCGCGTAACACGTCGCTGAACAATATATGTACTCTATGTATATTAAGAGAAACATATTAAATGATGATTATACTAATATGTACAATACTTATTTGAGAATAAAATAATGAATTATGCTATTATGTTGTCAAACTTCTCCGCAATACCTTATCGGAAATGAAGATATCCTTATTTTATATATATTTATAAACATATACATTAAATCGGCAAATTCTAGAAATGAGTCGGCATTTCAAAGGGACTCACCCTCCCCCCATTATCTGGATCCTCGCGACGCCCCTGAATGTTGTTGAGGATTGGTAGGTTTTATACAACATTTCAAAATGGAATATACTTCATAATAATGATTTAGGATGAATTTGACGATTACTTCGATTTTCCTTCAAGAAACAATTGTTGATTTGATGTTTCTTCGCAAAACCAGGTTTGCCATATTCACATTTTACTGAAAAAAAGTATTAAAAATTAGTACTAGATTTCTTGAGAGCTGCGTACTAGCACAAGTAAATTTATCGCAGGAAAGTTTCTTGACCGTTTCTTAAGCGTTTTTTTATATGAAGTTTTTACGTTTCTTGAGAGCTGCGTACTAAGCTTAAGTTACAACTATCACTATAATTCATATATTATACTCGTATATGTGTATGTAAACAAAAACCACTGTACCCTGCTGGGTGATGTTATTTTGTATTTTTGAAGCAAAAAAATATTGAAATGATTCTTACATGAATATTGAATACATGCTTATGTTTTGAAATTTATATTTTTTTGTTTATGAATTGTTCTGGCTTTCAACATAAAACGATAGAAAGTAGCCTATGCCCGTCCCGAGGTTCCAAGCTACCTCATCACCAATTTTCAGTCAGCCATTCTTGAGTTATAAATATATACATAAATTGCGAAATCGAGGGTCGCCGTTAGGACCTTCTCCAGTACTAAAGGAATACCCGTGCAAATTTTCACGTCTTTCCGTGCTGTGGTTCGGGCGTACTGCGCGGACATACAAAAAAAGGCGTTTCACGGCACGTCCCTGCACCTTAAACACTTTTTGCATCAGGAACAGGAATCGTCAAACAATGAAGTTGAACCCTTTCTTTACTTTAATCAGGGGTGTTGTAAAACACAATTTGGTCCAATTGGTGGTAAATATTTTAAAAGTTTTGTTTTTAAATCTACTTTAACAAAAAATAGGGCGGATGCAGTTAAAAACATCATGCACTTGCACGTTTTTATCATATTAAAAATAAACTTTCCTTCATTTATTTACAAATTTCCATTGATGTTTTTTTCATCAGTAAAACCGGCGCAGTTGATTGGGGAAAAAAACATGAAAAACCGAACAATAAAAAATTACGGCAAGATTATACACGATATACATATATGGCATCAGTGTTTTAAATTCGAATGGTGATCGTTTTGAAATATCGATACTCTCGATATTCGATTTCGAACGACAAAAATCAGAAATACATAATGGAAAAATTTATCATTTACTAGCTGTTACCTTGTACGTTTCGCTACACCTAAATCGATTAAAACTCTTAAGGGTTTTTACTTTGTGTTTTATATATTGTTGTAAAACTGTTACTTATTTATAAAACATTTATAAAACATGTTGGTATACAACATTTTTGGTTTTCCACCTGGCACGTAAATGCATAAGCACCTTGGTGTTCCCACTCTCGAGCATGCGACGAACAATTGGCCGTGGGAGAAGCACGGTTCTTCCAAATTGACGCCGCACACTTGAAACGTTTGCCCTTGCGATTTGTTGATGGTCATCGCAAAGGCAAGACGTACTGGGAACTGCAAGCGCTTAAATTCAAACGGCATGTCCGTTGGAATCATGGGAACGCGTGGTAAGAGTACAACTTCACCTGCTGCCTTGCCATTTAGTATTGTTGCTTCAATCAAATTTGGCCACAATTTTTTGCCTGAAAGTCTTGTGCCATTACACAAAGTCGGTAGCTTCAGATTTCGTAGAAGTATAATGGGTGAACCGACTTTCGGGACCAAACAATGCGGTGGCAGACCGGGGGGATCCAAAGAATTCAAGAATTCAGTTGGATAATTGACTGCTTCATCTTGATTTAAAACGCTATCAATCGATGTACATATATGTTGTAGCTTCTGTTGGCAGTTTTTCTTGAATGGCAAAATTGATTTCGTTGACGTGTACATTTTTCGGTGCCAATATTGCGCGTTCACTTAAATAATCGTGGCGTTGATAGTGTTGAACAATATTCGGAAATACACTTTCAATCAATTCTTCTTTCGATTGTAAAAGTGTACAAAAGTTGTTCGGCAATGTGATCAAACCGGTATCATCGATTGGTATTTTGCCTACGCCAATGTCCAAAAACTGCTTCGAAAACGCCGCTGCGGATCGATCATTTTGCAATTGGACTCGCATGTTGATGGTAAGAGTCAGCCTTTGAACATGTCTCCACAAAACTGACGATTTTAAACATACGTTTATTTCGTCGGCAGGAGTTGATCGAGGAATGACTGACAAAGTTTGCCGAAAATCGCCGGATAATAAGACTAATGCTCCGCCAAAAATTTGTTGCTTTTGGCGTAAATCTTGCTTTGTTCTATTGAATGCTTCTAATGACTTTTTGTTAGCCATTGGGCACTCATCCCATAGAACTATTCCAGCTCCTCGCAAAACTTTTACCATTGTTGAATTCCTTGATATGTTGCACGTTGGTGTTTCAACGACTTGGATGTTCAACGGTAATTTCAACGCAGAATGTGCTGTTCGGCCGCCATCTGTACCACCGGGCGCATCAAGAAAGTAGAATCCACCGGCGTTATTGTCAACCGCTCGTATAATCTTATCATAAGCATTTTTCTGCTGAATATTCAATTTGGTAATGTTAGCTTGTATGAAAGCACGCAATTCATTGCAATCGTATTGTTGTTCACGTTGAAGCTCATGGTCAATGACTGGGCGCAGTTATGCCAAGTTGCGCTAATGCCTTATTCGCAATTGTAAGGCACAGATCTTCAACCAATATCAAAGCAGAATTATACATTTGTAATGTATGTATATAGCAAGTCTGCGTCCGATGCTCGATTACGCGCCAAAATTAATAAGTCCTCAGTCATGCAGTCTTTGTACTTATTCCACAGTTATTGCGGATTTGACGGAAGGCATGTAGATATTATTATAGTACGCGTATTTGTTTTGGATGAGATGTGAGTGATGCGTCATGAAGTGCGGTGTCCCAATGCATTTCATCTTCTAACAAATGCAATCGCTGACATGCTTCACGATACGTCGCACACAACTGATCGCTTCAAATCATCAAATGATCTTGGTCCGCTCACGTTGACTAATAGCAGACGCAAATAAAAACATTCGGCGTTGTTCGGATGGATGGTGTAAATGCGTCTTATGGCATCGGTTTTACGGACATTTGGATAACCGTCAACACGCTCCCCTTGCTTTCGTCGTTGAAATGTTTTCGATGATGGATTCCAAGTGAAATATTGTGGTATTTCGGAATATAGCAATGTTCTTGCAAATTCATCGTTTTCACACAACTCGAACAAGGTAGTTAGTGTTGTCCCCGGTGGTCGTGCTAGAGACTGCATATTTGAAGTACATAAAACAAAATGGAAAAATTAACCTAAAACTACATCTTAAACTATGTATTTTACCCACACACGCATATGCAATAAGACCCACCAACAGTGTATTTGCGAACCGCATGGAAGCACTTACGAAACAATAACAATACTCACTTGCTTTATGTGTGTTGCACGGTCAGCAGAAAAACACAAAATCGGTTCGAATAAATCTAGCAAATCGATGGAATTAAATCTGGAAAAACACACAATGTAGAAACACTTTTTTTTACACACACCGCGCATTTTCAAGCGACAATCGAACCGCATGGCATCACATATGAAACAACAACAGTACTCACTTGCTTTGTGTTGTACGCAGAATGTTAATCACCTTGAAATCTGAGAAAAATTCACACAATGTTGAAACATTTTTTTTGATACACTCAGTGCATTCGGAACATTTACGTTCTGTATGTCTTGTTAGCTTGACACTCATCCATAGACAGAACGAATGACACGCAAAAACGATCAACATGCGATGTCAATGTTTTTTATTAATTGTAAACATCCGCCAGTTGTTTCTTTTTTTTTGTTTTTTTACAAAACGTGCAATGATACACACATTAAATTTCTTATGTGCACCCTCCAAACAGACCCCAATCACCCCTGAAAATGTCATTGAAATCGGGCAAGCCGTCTAGGAGGAGTATGCGAACAGGAAGTTTTGCCACTTAATTTTATATATATAGATTACTACTTGTCCCTAAAAACTTAGGGCTAAGATCAGTGACTCCATCTCTAGAGAGTTCAAGGTGACATCGGGTGTACCAGAAGGGTCACACTTAGGGCCTCTACTCTTCTGTATCTTTGTTAATGATATTGGAGCGGAATTTACATCTCGGTACTCACTCTTCGCTGATGATTCGAAAATCTGTAGGTGCATTGAGAACATCGGTGACACGTATGCACTTCAAGAGGATATGAACAAGCTGGTGAGATGGTGTGAGTTTAATAAATTGAAGCTTAACGTGGGAAAATGTTGAATCATTAAATATAGCCGTGTGAAGTTAATCAACACCTTTATTATATGGGTAAGGATATAGTTAAACAAGTAGGGTCAATAAAAGATCTTAGAATACATATGGACAGTAAACTCACATTTGTTGGTCACATAAGTAATATTGTAGCCAAAGCCAATAAGATCCTAGGTAGCCTGTTGAGAACAAGTAAAGATTTTGAGAATGGTAGTACGCTGCTTGGTCTGTTCAATGCACTAGTGAGGCCAGTGCTGGAGTATGGATGTGTAGTCTGGGATCCAATCTATAGTTATCAAGTTGATAAATTGGAGTCAGTACAAAAAAAAGTTTAACAGACACTTAAAATATCGTCACAATATGAGTAAAGGCTCAAGAGGTGCAATTGATGCACTAGAATCTAGTAATCCCACACTGGCCAATTAGAAGAAAATATCTAACTTTCTGCACCGGACCTAATATCATTAATGGACATTGGGATGTTCCAGAGTTGGTGGAAATATTTGAGCTCGTCGAGTACAAAGTAAACTTGCGAAAGTCAAGAGTTATTGAAGTACCAATAGTTAGATCGAGATACAACACTCGTGCACCGACCTATAGGATCGCGAATGTAATTAATGAGTATGCTGACCGTACGAATGTTTTCGACGTGTCTGCAGAGAAAATTAAAAGTGAGGCTGATATTCTGATAAATAAATAAATTAATAAATAAAGAAGTAATATTGCTTAAGGTTTTCTGATTCTGATCTTAACTACTTCTAACATTTGTTATTACTTTCTTCTCTTCAAAGTATTGTTATTTTTCGAAAATTTCTCTCTTAATACTCAACATGTAAAAGAAAAAATCTATGTATAATTGCTGAGCGCGTTAATAAATAAATAAGTAAATATAATATAGTTTAGGTCCACCTTGAACTCTATTCTGCAAGCAAAAGAACTATGAACACCCCGGTGATGTTTGATGCGCGGCCGGAGGCCGCTAGTTCAGAAAGAAGTAGGACACAAAAGAACTATGAATTCGCGTGTGTTGGACCAATCGGGGTTATTTTTTTGAACATAAAAATTAAGTACGAATATCAAGAAACGAATTAAAACTGGTTCTGTAACATATTTCTCATTTTTGTGATTTCTCTTTTAGTCTCGAATATCGAGAGTATCGATATTTCACGATATATCACTGCTTATATCAATAGTGCCCAATCGAATTTCATTTTATTTTATTTTATTACAAAAAACATAAAAATAGGGCATGCGGCCTATTTATTGTTTAAGTAGATTTAAAAACAAAAATTTTGAGATATTTCCAATAATATTGGACCATGTTTTCAGAAAAGCCGTTCTGGTGATTATTTTCCAAAAAAAGAAGTAGGTGTCATGAATTCAGATATTATCGGTTCAAAATTCGGAACAGAAATTGTATCGGTTTTGGGTGTCACGGAAACCAACTTTATCAATTGTGCTGTTAAAAACAAAGCAAGAAGATAGTCACTGATAGATTTGAAAAGTAAGAAATCAATTTATTATGTTGTTACGAATTAATTTGTTTTTATTTCTGTAGGGGAGAACATAAGATTAAACAACAAAATGTCATAAGTATTGATTTTAATTTGAATAATACAGACAATTTAAGAGTGTTTACAAAACGTAATTTAACGCTCAAATGCGTCTTTATGCAGTCGATAATATTATAGAAAAAATGTAAATAAAGCATGCATATGAACATAAGTACAAGTAAATGCAAACTAAATTTCAAATGCGATTCCCTTGGTCAACCAAGTGCATAACTGTGATCTATTAAAATCTTACTTTTAATTTTTTTATTTTTTTTTCCAATAAAAATAAAGCTTAAAAAACGGAAATCATTAATATCAACATCACAGAATTGCTTCCAATTTTATTCATTAAATGTTCGAAAAGACGAAAATATAATCAGATTCTGGTTGGCTACACCCGATCATAACACTTCCTTACTTGTTAAAAATGAAGTCTTGTCAACATCTGAAGGTATTTTCTCGGCTTTGGGCTTAACAAATTGCAAGAGTATGAAATGTTAGACATGAACTTAACCCTTCCTTTCTTGTTTGTTTTGCAGTTTTGTTATCGTCACGAGTTCTTACAGCAGCATTCTTCTTCTTCTTAATTGGCGTAGACACCGCTTACGCTATTATAGCCGAGTTAACAACAGCGCGCCAGTCGTTTCTTCTTTTCGCTACGTGGTGCCAATTGGATATTCCAAGCGAAGCTAGGTCCTTCTCCACTTGGTCCTTCCAACGGAGTGGAGGTCTTCCTCTTTCTCTGCTTCCCCCGGCGGGTACTGCGTCGAATACTTTCAGAGCTGGAGTGTTTTCGTAAATCCGGACAACATGACCTAGCCAGCGTAGCCGCTGTCTTTTAATTCGCTGAACTATGTCAATGTCGTCGGGTTGAGGTCAAAATTCTGTTTTTTTGGAAATTCAGCATTCAGAATTCCGGAAGTCGAAACACCGGGAATCAAAGTTATGGAAGTCAATATTCTGGAATTCAAAGTTCTGGATAACGAAATTCTGAATGGCAAAATTCTGTAATTAGTGATTAAAAATGCGTGTTGATAACAAAAAAAGTGCGCATTTTGCCATTCTGTAATCATATGTTTTATTGCCTAGTAAGTAGTTTTTTACAATTGCATGATTGTATTTGTTATTGTTATTTCTTTGTTTGTTGTTGTTCATTTACTTTTTTGTACTACCATGATTGTATTTGTTATTGTTATTGCTTTTGTTTGTTGTTCTTCATTTACTTTTTTGTACTACCATAATGATTTAGTTTACTATGTACCTACATATACATACATATATGTACTGACTAAGCAATGTGTTACTGCAATTTCATTAATAAAAACGTGCTAAATATTTTTGTGAAATGATGGAAAATATAACTGTGGTGAAGTCCAATAAAGGAAAAGACATGTTAAACGTCGACGGCTATTTCTTCTATGTATTTGGAACGAAAAAATAAGAAAACATTTAACTGGACTTGTTCTGAACGAATAAAAAACAAATGTACCGTGCGTATTGTCACACAATTCGATGGCTGTGAACATGTTATACGAAAAAAAATAAATGATATTTGTTAATAATGTTGTTTTTTGTCTTTCCGATAAACATGTTTGAATTTTGGAATCATTTTGGAGGTTATGTTTTGTTTATGTTATATTATTATGTATGTATAAGCAAATTTATATAAGATACACGATTTGGCTCAAATTTTGGGGAAAATTTCCAGAATTAATTCTGGAAAACGTAAATTCCGGAATTATGAAAACCAGAATTTTGAAATGCAGCCAAAAAAAAGCGAAGGAATTGCGGATCTCCGATTTCCAGAATTTTGTCGACCCAGAATTTTGATTCCGGAATTTTGACTTCAGAATTTTAATTTTAGAATTTTGGCCGTTTCCCAATGTCGTCGTATATCTCGTACAGCTCATCGTTCCATCGAATGCGATATTCGCCGTGGCCAATACGCAAAGGACCATGAATCCTTCGCAGAATTTTTCTCTCGAAAACTCGTAACGTCGACTCATCGGTTGTTGTCATCGCCCAAGCCTCTGCATCATAAAGCAGGACGGGAATTATGAGCGACTTATAGAGTTTAGCTTTTGTTCGTCGAGAGGACTTTACTTTTCAATTGCCTACTCAGTCCGAAGTAGCACCTGTTGGCAAGAGTTAGCCTCGGTTGGATTTCTAGGCTGACATTGTTGGTGGTGTTTACGCTGGTTCCAAGATAGACGAAATTATCTACGACTTCAATGTTATGACTGTCAACAGTGACGTGAGAGCCTAGTCGCGAGTGCGACGACTGTTTGTTTGATGAGTCATGTGTAGAAGTTCACGCAAGTGAGGAAAGTTCTCTGATCGCCATTCACTTGGGAATGGCCAGAAACGATTCTTTTTCATATGGCTCAAGCAGCTCACTACTTCCGGTCTTTGACCCAGTATCCTCTGGGTAGCCTAAGAACATCCGTTCGAAGGCGAGCTAATGTGAGAAGGCGAAATATCCCCTCCGCAGGGTTGTGCGCTTGGTTTGGGACCCGCCAGGTAAAAAATCTTACCAATGAAAATCAACAATCAGCCTTACAGCAGCATTGCCGTTATTTATTTGGTATACAAAATATGTGAGTGCATAATATAGGTATGAAGCTTTAACAATTGAAGTGTTTCCAACTTATGTGAATATTGTGTGTGTACAATCCATTTTAAGCACTTGATAGAACAAAGTAAAATATGTCTATCAATTCTACGGATTTTACTTGTATATTATTTAGTCATTAAAATACACCAGTGTGAGTCGTTTTGGTCAGATGAGCCTAGTATAAATCATTTAAATTCTATGTGGATATGGGACAACTCTAGAATCCACCTTACCATGCTATCCCAACTCTTAAATTTAGTAGTGATTCTATAAACGTGTTGGGCTACATGATGGCCCAAAGTGTTGGATCTCTTGACAAAATAGTTGGAACAATGAATTCGAATTTATGTTTTATTTTTAAACCTCGCCTTAATCTCCAATAAGTGTGGGCTACAAAAGACAACTTTGTATTCGAACAAGACAACGATCCAAAACATACGGCCAAAGATACATAATACTACATCACTGCAAAACAACTAGTATAAAATTTTCCCATGTTCTCTACAATCTCCTGACCTTGATCCTATATAACTTCGCTGGGGTGTTCTGAGAAGAGAGATTGCTGAGGATAATTAAGACATTGGTGATCTAGTGTCAGAAAAATCATAATGCCACTCTAGTAGAAACCCTGATGATTATTGGTAAAAAGTTTGCCAACGAAGTTTGTAATATGCAAAAAGAAACGTCGGTGACCCTATAAAGACCCCAAAGAAGCTGCTCATTTGTCCAAACCGCCGATGGCTCATAAAATCTGATCAATTAAAATCAAGTTCTTTTATGGAAAACTTTTTTAATTCACCAAACATATTAATTTGGACACAGAATATATTTAAAGTCAATCAATTCTGTATAAGATTTGTCCTAAAATTCCGCTAATTGAAAAGCTCGAATGATTGCTACACCAGTCTGTCACGAAATAGGCCGCTTCTTTATTGAGTTTCTCATTAAATACATATTTGGTTAACGGATTGTAGCATATTGGTTTGTGTCCTTACTAATTATGCGCAGGACTGCATTTTAAAGAACTTAAATCGTGAACATCCTGCCCGGCTGAACCCTCGCGGTTCAGTAATTCTTCTGTAGGACCTATTAGGCGGCATAACTTCTGCAGCGGTCGCTGACACCGCTACTTAATAGGAAGTCCATTTGATGATGTCTGGTTGGTATTGTACTCTATTGTCACGGTACGCACCAACCCATCACTGCCCGGGTGAACGTCAATCACCCGTCCCATACGTCAAACCGATGGTGGCAAATTTTCACCACGTATAAGAACTACATCTCCACGCTGAACATTGGGTACCGATCTAGTCCATTTGTTCCGGGTCTGAAGAGTGTTTAGATATTCGGATTGCCAGCGGCGCGAAAAATGCTCCAACATTTTCTGGAGGCGTTGCCAATATCGAAGACGATTTTCTTCAGCTTCAGGCAATTGAGGATCTGGACGACAATTGAGTGGTCGTCCGATCAGGAAGTCACCCGGTGTTAGAGCTATCCCTCCTTCTCGAATTTTGACACGCCTCGATGCGAGTCAGGAGAGTGAACAATTCAGTGTAACGCAACGTCTGGCTGCCCACTATCTTTAGCAGATGCTTTTTAGCTGAACGAACGAACTGCTGCCTCCCATAGACCACCGTGATGAGGTGCGGAAGGTGTTATGAACTTCCAACATGTACCTTCAGCTGCCAGATGTTGTTGAGCATGTGCTGTTACCCAAGCCTTAAAGTCTTATTGCATTTGACGATTAGCCCCTACAAATTGTGTTCCATTATCACTGTATAAGGTGGTACAGATACCCCGTCGACTAATAAAACGATCATAAACATCTATAAATGCCTGTGTACTCAAGTCCTCTGCCAGCTCAATGTGAACCGCTCGTGACGCCATACAAATAAATATGGCAGCATAGGTTTTTGTAGTCGGGGTAGCGCGATGCGTTCCCACATGTACATGGAATGGCCCGCAGTAATCCAAGCCACTACGAGAGAATGGTGGGGCCACTAGTACACGTTCTTTCGGGAGCGAAGCCATTTGTTGACGTATAATTTGAAGATGCCTACGACATGTAGTGCAGGCCCAGATGAAAGACTTTACTTGCGCCCGTGCGCCTATAAGCCAGAAACGTTGTCAAAGGAACTGAAGCATTGGTTGTATACCACCATGTAAGCAACGTGTATGAGCATCGGCGACTAGTAAATAAGCCAGGGCCCCACGCGGAATTATAGTTTGATGTCGCTGATCTTCACTTAAGTCGGAGTTTGCGAGTCGACCACCTACTCTCAGTATGCCGTCTGCATCCAAGAAAGGATTAAGTGCTAAGATTTCACTGCGACCCGCAATTCTGGAGTGCAATTCAAGAGCCTTAATTTCTTGTTTAAAATGATTACCTTGTGCTTGTCGAATATGCAGAAGTAAAGCCCAGTGCTGATCTGCGACAGAAACTATATCGTTCCTGTAACCGCGATATTTCGGTAACCATCGCCTTAACCAAACAGTGGTGTTAAGTAAACGACTCAATTTGCTAAATTTCTCTATGAGAGGTATCCTGTTGTCTTTCGTGGATGTCATAATCCACTGGTAATTAGCTCTAGAAACAAAGATGGATACCACACGAGATTCAGCAATGGAGAGGTGCTCCTCCTCCTCCGTCAAAGAAGGTAAGCGAATTTCCCCCACGCTTTGGTGAATGCACGTCGGTTCGGTCTACCAAAGGTGATGATCTGCTAAGACGGCGGGAGATAGGCCTCTGCTTGCACAGTCGGCTGGATTTGATTCCGAGCGAATGTGCTTCCAAGCGTTAATGTCTGAATTGGGTTGGATGTAGGCTACCCGACTGGATACATATTGTTTTAACGATGGTGGTTTGCGTATCCAGCATAAAACAATAGTGGAATCACTCCAATATGTACATGGGGCGTCCTGTAGGCCTAAGGCTTGACGTACGTTGTCCATCACCTTGGTTAGAAGATGAGCACCACACAGTTCGAGGCGTGGTATCGTCACATCCTTAATTGGTGCTATCTCCGTCTTCTCTGAAACAAGAGCTGTGCGTGATGTACCACCTTTATCGATCGTTTGAACATATATTACTGCTGCATACGCTTTATGGAGTGTTGCCACTACGTTGCTGAGTCCAGTAGGGGGGCGATGCTCTTATGCTTTTGGACGACGCCTGGTTGGTGCAACGTGGTGCGAACGCCATTGATGGGGCGCAGGCCGGGCTGCAGTAGCTCGACGTCGTACCGTCCGGTCTCCTTGCGTTGATCTACCCGTGCTTGGGGCAGCTGGCCGACCTGCATCGCGTCGTGGGGTCCTGTGCAGCAGCGTGTGATGTGGTCTGCCACACGTGTGGCATAATTCGGCAGAAACACACTCCTGCGTCCCATGCGTGTGCGACAGGCAGTTGAGGCAGTGTTCGTGTGCCTGGGTCACACGCTGTCATTGTGTCGGTGTTAGCTCCGTAAAGAGCCCACAATGCTGGAGTCGATGTTTCCGGCGACATAGCGGCCATCGGATGCTACGCGGCTCGACTGGAGCGGATGGCGTTGATGGGGCTGCTCGTGAGCCACTACCAGAAGCGGCAGTCGATACAGTCGCATTGGTTGGGCGAAGTGGAGGAGTAGGCCCAGTTCGTGCCCCGTTGGTTGCCGACCGAACAGTTGGTGTTGGGATTGTAGGCATGTCCACGCCCATCTTGATCTCTGTAAAAAATTGTATTTGAATATATATGGTAGTATATAAATAGAATGTGTGATTGTGTCGTATTGACCAACCATTTTTTTGTAATTGTTATTGTTAACGGTTGATTGCGGGTTGCGGTTTTATTGATTTATTTTCATTTGTGTTACGGCATTATGTTCGAATTGTTTGGTATCGGATTTTCGTTATTATCCGCGGTTGGTAGAAAGCATAATTTAACCAGCGGTCTGGTGAGTATTCCGCTTTGAGTACGGAGATCAACGACGCGGATGTGACCGTCTGAGCCATAATGGAGCTTTTCTATACGACCAAGTCGCCACTCGGTAAGTGGGAGACAATCGTCGTTAATAAGGATTACACAATCTCCAAGCTTTGGCGCATTTTCTGATGTTTTCCATCGATACCTCTTGTGGAGGTCCTTTAAATAGTCTTCTTTCAATCTGCGACTGAAATTATGATGGAGAATTTTAATTTCTCTCCCATCTATTTAATAAGGGTAGCAGCGACTTCACGCCTGGCTCAGGGTGTGGCCAGAATGGGTGCTCCTTTGAGAAAGTGCCCTGGTGTTAGGGCTGTGAGATCTGAGGGATCTTGGTGAGAGTGTTGTTAGTGGCCGTGAATTGAGAACGGCTTCAATGCGAATTAATAGAGTTGTAAATTCTTCGTAATTAAATTTGTAGTTTCCAGCTACCTTTTTTAAGTGGGATTTGAAGCTTTTACAGCTAATTCCCATAAACCACCCATATGAGGAGCTCTTGGGGGGATGAATTGCCAATTAATGCCTTGGGAGCGTACTTTTGTACAACCTCAGGGGAGACTTGTTTAATAAAGTCCACAAACTGTTTTTCTGTGGCTCTTTGAGCTCCGATAAAGGTTTTTCCATTGTCGCTCATAAGTTTGGACGGAAAACCGCGTCGTCCGACGAAGCGGGCAAATGTCGCGAGAAAAGCCTTTTTTGTCAGATTAGTACATAGCTCGAGGTGCACTACTTTTGTCGTAAAACAAACAAAGACAGCCACGTAGCCTTTCATTAGGGTAGGAGACCTTAGCATGGACGCCTTTATCTGAAAAGGCCCAGCAAAATCAACACCTGTGATAGTGAAAGGCAGAGCGAAGTTGCAGCGTTCCGGTGGAAGTGCTGCCATAATCTGCGTCCTCATCTTCTGTTTATGCATAGTGCAGATCTTGCACATGAAAATGCACTTTTTTATTTGAGGCTTAAGCCGTGGAATAGAGAACTCTTGGCATTAGGCGATGTTCCGCGTGCAACATTAGTATGTGTACATACTTGAGTAGCAATGTTGCAAGTCGAGACTTCTCTGGTATTATTAGAGGATGGCGTTCGTTATATGTCAGGCTTGAGTTAGCAAGCCGACCATTAGCACGAAGCAGACCTTTCGTATCCAGAAATGGATTTAGTACTAAGAGTGAAATTTTTTGTCTAATCGGCTTCGATTCTCTTAGTAGTGAAATCTCGCAGCTGAAGTGGCGCGACTGAGTATAAGTGATAAGAGCGACCTTTGCCTTTTCTAGGTCTAGGTGCGTCAATGTATCGCCTTGGGGATATACTGTGCGTATTCCCTTAATTCTAAGTTTGAGACGCTCTATGAAGTTGAGCATGTAAGCGATTACCCTGAGGGCTCGAGGGTATGATGAAAATCGCTCAAGGATGTCAGTGTCATCCGATGTCGTGTGAAAAGAGTCGATTTTTCTACTTTCGGGCGCAATTATATTGCGTATGGGCGATCGTGGCCAAGAATCGGGGGATTCTATTAACCATCTAGGGCCATTCCACCAAAGAGTGGTGGTTGCAAGGTGTAGTGGCTTGCACCCCCTTGTACCTAGGTCAGCAGGATTGTCAGCACTGGCCACGTGTCGCCAAGTGGCTGATCCCACTAGGTCAAGGATTTGAGACGTTCGATTTGAAATATACGTCTTCCATGCATGTGGAGGTTTTTCTAACCAGGCTAATACAATTTCAGAATCAGACCAGAGATACAATTTATATTTGGTCATATTTAGATGCGTTTGCACCATGGATACGAGTTTGGCTAGTAGTAGCGCACCACATAGTTCCAGTCGTGTCAGACTTATTGTTTTTAGCGGAGCCACCTTTGCTTTGGCTACCAGTAGGTGACTGGTGGTCGCTGTGTCAGATTGTGTGCGCACATAGATGGTGGCACAATATGCCTTTTCAGAGGAATCACAGAAGCCATGTATATAGTTCGACTTTGTGCTCTGGGGCATAATTTATCCATCGTGGGATTTGTATCTGTGAGATATCATTCAGATTACCCGCGAACTGGGAACGCTTTTCTAAACGAAGTGGTTTCACTTGTTCATCCCAGTCAGTTCCGTCTAACCACAATTCTTGTATTAGAATTTTTGCTTGTATTATAATTGGCGAAAGCCATCCTGCGGGGTCGAAAAGTTTTGCCACCGAGGATAAAATTTGCCTCTTTGTTATAGCTGATAGTGCGGATATTGACCCATTAGTGTATGAAAACTGGTCAGATGTCGCATTCGATTGTATCCCCAAAGTTTTTGTTGTGCTTTCCTTTTCGAATTTAAGGAAATTAGTGTCTAATAGATTTTCTTTAAGTATGTCCTTTAAAATATTAGGGTGGTTCGCCGTTATCTTTTTTACCGGAAACCCTACTGTACTGAGAGGCTGTGCTAGTGACTCATATGCCTGTGGAAGACTGTGGCTTCCAAACAGACTCTCGTCTACATACTTTTGTTTTTTCAACACTTGTGTCGCCAGAGGAAATTCTTACTTTGTGTCTTCTGCCAGTTCGTGGAGTGTACGAATGGCTAGGTATGGGACACAGTTTACGCCAAAGGTAACTGTTTTTAATTTAAAGTCGCGTAGTGGACTATTAGGAGATTTTCGGTAAATAATTCGCTGAAAATCTTTATCATCATTATGTACGACTATTTGTCGATACATTTTCTCAACATCCCCATTGAAAACGTATTTGTATATACGCCAATTTAGTATGAGGTGCATTAAATCTGGCTGAAGCGTGGGTCCCGTAAATAAAATGTCATTTAGGGAATTCCCCGAACTTGATGATTTTGATGCATTAAAGACAACTCTTACCTTTGTGGTTTTTTTGTCTGGCTTTATTACTGCATGATGTGGCAGGTAAAAAGAATTGTATTTACCTTTTATAATTTTTTCGCCAGGGCTGACTTCCTCCATGTGGTCTAAATGGAGGTATTCTTCTAAAACCCAATCGTATTCTGGTTTTAGCTCGCCCTTTTTAAGTAGGTTTTTTTCCATACTTAAAAACTGTTGGATAGCAGAGGTACGAGAATGACCTAAGGCGAGTGTGTGGGGAAATTCTGGCTTTAGTGGTAGTCGTACGACGTACCGGTCATTATCTAATCGAGTAGTTGTGGATTTGTAAAAATTCTCACAATATCGATCTTCTGGGGTTGTGATTGATATGGGGGGAAGTTCTTCTAACTCCCAAAATTTCTTCAGTTGAGTATTGAGGTACTCGTTCGAGATTTCCTCAACTTGAGTTGTCATTGTTGTCACTGGTTCCGCAACTAGTCCGCTTAGGACCCATCCGAAAATGGTATTTTGCGCCAGAAGTGTTTTTGTAATTTTCTCAACACCTTCGAGAATAATTTGTGGTATGAGATCGCTGCCTAATAGAATATCTATTTGAGCGGGAGTGTTGCAGTTGGGGTCTGCTAACTTAAGGTGTGAAACCTTTTGCCAATGCTTGCTATTTATATGATAGCTTGGAAGCATGTTTGTTAGTTGCGGTAAGACAATAGCTTCCGCTTGTATGCGCTTATCCGCTTGAGGAAATAAGGGTAATGGGGCAGATTTTGTTTGAGTTTTGTACTACTCTTCCGCCCATTCCCGTAATTTCAAAATTAGCTAGTTTTGTTGGCAGTTGTAGCTCTACTTTGTGGGGATCGTTGAGATCCTTGGTTCTATTAATAAGTTTAAACAGTTCTCCTCGGTGCTCGATGGAGACCACTGCTTGGGTAATAACACACTGCTTTGGTTTTCGCTGTGTAGCGTCTGAGTTTTAAAGCCTTTGAGCAGCATGGTGCTTCGTAAGTCGAGATTTGCTGTTGCAACTAATCCCGCAGCTCTTTTAACATTAGCGTTATTTTGAGCGAAGCTGAAAAATTTGTAATGTGAAGCATTGAGTTATGTCGTTTATGGCAATAAACGCAATTAAATTTGCTTTCGCAATCTTTGAGCGCATGCGCATGAGACAAACAATTGGTACACAGTTTTTTTGTTCTTACGAAATTGTTTCTTTCGTTAATGTTTAGTTTTTTAAATTTCTCGCAAGATTTCAGCCTGTGCCCTCCTTTCCACAGTTCGCATGACGTATGTTTATTTTGTTCGGATGTGAACGCTTGTGTTTTGAAAAACTACGATTTAAGTTGTTGTTGTTACTCGCTTGGGGTCTAATGAAGCTTCGATTTAGGTCGTGTTGAACGTTTTTAGTTCTGACCATTTTTTTTATCTACCCTTTCTGCAATTTCGTATTGGGTAGTTAAGAAATCGTTCATTTGTTGCCACGTTGGGCACTTTCTTCGTGATGAGAGCGATTGCTCCCACAAAAGTAACGATTTTTCTGGTAATGCGGATGTGCATATATTTACCAGAATGGGGTCCCAATTGTCTGTGGGAATATTCTGTGTCGCTAGAACCGACAAGCAATTTGAAACAGTGGATTGAAGTTTTATAAATTCTTCACTTGTTTCTTTTTGAATTTTTGGTAAATTCATTAATATTGTGACTTGTTTGTCGACTAATATTCTTTCGTTCTCGTAACGAGCTTTTAGAGCTTCCCAAGCATAATTGAAATTTTCGTCATTAAGAGCGAACTGTTTGACTATTACCCCTGCTTGACCTTTTGTTTTGTATCGGAGGTGATACAATTTTTGTGCATTAGATAATTTAGGATGGTTTATGTAAACGGCTGTGAACATGTCCCGGAAGGACGGCCATTGTTCATAACCTCCATGAAATATTTCTGTATCGCATGCTGGCACTTTAAGGTGAATGCCTGAACTCGCCTCTTGGCTTTGAATTTGTGGCAGCTCTACTCTCGGTTGTGGAGTAGGTGCAATTGCTTTAATTAATCTCAATTGATCGGAGATCATAGCTCTCGTTTCCTCGTACTGATCTAAGCAGTTTTCATATTTGGAGTATGCTGAAGATTTGAAATTTTCAGGTAGATCTGATTCGTCAGATTCTACAATTGCGTCATACGCAGCTTGGAGACGTGTCCAGCATTTGCTTATATTTTCTTTTTTGATTTCTAATACCGATTCAGAATTGTCTTGAATCGGTGAAGATGAAAACCGAGTGCAGTATCGAATTAGACTGTCACTCTCAGCAATAAATTTAGTATATGAAATATCTTTCAGCTTTTTTTGCTTTGTAGCACCTTGCTTTGAGCGTGTAGCATCAGCAGGTGTACATGGGCTCTTTTCTTCTGAAATCATTTTTTGTACTTTTAAATATTGTATTGATTTAGATTCCTTAGAATCTCCGTTCATTTAGATAATGTGATAAGATTGAAAATATGAGAAAAAAAATTCTCTCAGTGTACTTCTGATAGTAATAAGTACTTCTGATAAAAAGTTTTTTTTTTGTTTTTTTTTTTGTTGTATACGCAATGTATCAAATAACGAACACGTATTTCGTTTGCTTATGTATTTAGCTACTAGTTTGTTCTTGTTTTTATTTTTTTTATTTTATTTAATGTTTCGTACTCGTTAGCAAATACTTGCGTATACGAGCGATAATGCAAAAAGGAGAAAAAGGTTGATGACCTTTGTATATAAGTTTGCACAATATGTGCGTGTTTATGTGCATACGTAAGATGCAAAAAATTTATTTTTTTGTTTTGTTTGCAATCCTGCTTGCTTGTGCTTTAACAAGAACAAGGGGTATTGCTGGACAGGTGCCGATTTGGTCTTTGAATATAAGTATGTGTGTGTGAATACTTGAAAATGGCAATACTTATGTATTTGCTTTTTCTTTCTACCAACGCTTAAAGTTTTTTGTTTTATTTGTCCGTGATTAATTTTTTTTTTTTTTAATAACAAATTTTAAAATTTTTTAATAAATTAAAATTTCGCATTTACCGCTTTATTTTTCCGGAATTTTGTAAAAATTGTAAAATTTTAATTTAATTTTGTACCCTGTGTACGTTGTATATGCCGGCATAGGCAAATTGTATGCCGTATGTAGGTGCGTATATTATTTGCCGTACGGATAACGCGGGAATAGAAAATCGGTGAAGTGCAGGTATGCACTTTTGTTAATATGTAAAATTTTTTGTTATGGTGTTTATACATACATGTGGGTGCATGTCGCATTAATTTTGTTTCCGGTATGTAAGGTATGTACATATGAACGTGGTGACTATTGGCATATATGTATGTTTGGGTTGGTTATTTTTTTTTCTCCTTTTGAATTTCGCAATTGCCTTAGCTTATTTTTTGCGCAATCCTGCTTATACTGTTGAGTATAAGGGGTATTGCCGGAAAATGTTGTCAAGTGAATACTTGAAAAAAAAATTTTTTTTTAATGTTATGTGTTTAGATACACAAATGTAAGCATAAGTAGGCCTTTTATCAGATATGTACATATATGCCAAGGTATATCTCCTCTATACATATATTTTATATATATATATATGTATATATATATATATATATTATACCATATACTGTTCATACATATATTTGGATGTACATATGTAATGTACCAAACTGTTTTCGGTTTCCCGGAAACAACCGTAAGTTCGGACAGTTTAGTAGCAACCGTTCTATTAAAATTTACCGGATCGTATAGAGTTTTTATAGAGATCAACTGTAACTTTCAACATACATATGTATATGCAAATAAGTTCAAATAATTTAAAATAATAAATGGAGTTGATACACTCACTTTGCGCCGCTTCAAGGGACTTTGAGGGCTTTATATGCGGTTAAAAGGAGGGCGGGGGGCTTGTATATGCCACTGCGTTCAATCTGCTTCCTGTCCATTTCCTTTCCTTTTTGGTGCTTGTTTCGTGGTTGTGGATTTTGCTCTCGTTGCTTGGCTTTCCTCCGGTTGTTTTTATTTTTAATTAAATTCCCCTTTTTTTTTTTTTGTTTTAAGTTTATTAATGTTTAATTTTCACAAAGATGTTTTTTATTCATGTATTGAGCTTCGCGCCCGATTTTCCATATTTTTTTTTTTGGGTGTTTTGGTTTTAAACACTGTATTTTATGTACATGCATTTATACGTTGCTTTTTTTTATATAACTGCACCCACGGAGTTACGTTTATTGTTATTATTGTATTTTCTTTTTTTTTCGATATTGTTACCACAACACGGAACCGCTTAGTGTCCGTTTTTCAAACTGCTTTTTATTTATTGTATATGTATACCGCAATTATTCTATTATATATAGGTATATATTTTTTTTTTAAATTTTTGGTTTATATATCCCTTTCCGGCCTATAGCAAATCTATGTACTTAATAAAATTTGTTTCTCTTTTCGGTCCTATTACTTTGGCCATTGTAGATAATAACGTTTGTTTTTTGAAATTTTCAGTTTATCCTTTATTTCTAGGATACACACAATTGTTGCGTTTCGGTCTGATTTCAAATAAAAAAAATGTTCATACATAACTCGAAATGTTCTCTAATTGAATTTTATTTTTATTTTTACTATATTTATTGTTTTTCTGTATGATATTTCATAAAACAATTTTGTCTTTTATTTAAACATAAATAAATTTGACATTTGGAACAAAATGTGCGTGTCCGAGATCTACAACCAACAAGCCTACAGCATCTTGCGGATGACAAATCATGCTCAATTGGCCAGTGGTTGAACCGATCAAGCCTCTTATCGTTGCATGGCTGGGAAGATGGACGATATCTTTTTGCAAAACCTTGAGTTTGTTCTTCCTTGGTGTCGGATTCATACTCAGCATGTGTCCTTTTCTCAATAGCGATCAGTTGTTCAGCTAAAGCTAATTTAAAACTTAGCAGGTCATGAGAATCTCCCCGAGATTGCGAGTTTATTTTGCTATGATCTCTATATTGTAGCCAAGCGTTAGAGCAAACAAGATCAATGAAGTGTATGAAAACTTTTAAAGTCCATTTCCGCGTCTTGAAAAATGAGCGATATGCCTCCATTAACTGATCACAAATATCCACGCCTCCCATCGATTTGTTGTATTCTCTTACTATCCTTGGGGCTGGAACTTCAACATACTTTTTTCTTTTTTTTTTCCAGCGTTTAACATTGGAAACCGGTCCACAACCATAAGCTGATGATGCCAGTATTACCGCTTTAGAATCTTTCCACTGCACCACGACAATATTGTCTTCGCTATGACAAAATTCTTTCATATCGCCCCTTTTCATTTGTTTTTCATTGGTGAGGTGAATATTTTTTATTCTGTTTCTCATTATTGTCCCAGTGGCATAAATACCACGACTTAAAAGCATCTGAAGAAGCGGTATTGTCGTAAAGTAGCGATCAAAAAAAACTTTTGAACCTTCTGGCAGTGTTTCAACCAAACGCAAAACGAAGGCTGGTCCTAGACCCAAGTTCGTATTCGAAAGTGGTGTCGTCTTTCCTTGACAGATTTCAAAATCAAGCACCAGACCTTCAGATGTTGTTAAAACTTCATTCTTCATTTTCACCACTTTCCACTTTCATTCTTCAATCCCACTTGTCTTGGTTTGTTAGGGAGACTTTGTCGAACAGGACAACGGCCAGTGAATGGATCATTTGTTCGCCTGGCTTTCTGGGAAGGCTTCGACAAGCTGATCTAACAATTTCAATCAAAGTTTTTATTTTCCAAAAGACATTGGATTGTTTCTCTTCTTCTGTTACTTCATTGGCGTCCACCACATGGAGACACATGCGCAAAAGAAGGAAACGATCGCGACTCATTGTATCAGCTAAGTCTTGTTTTTTTCCCAGTACATGCGCAATCTTGGGTAACGTATGCAACCCATTGCAACAATTATACCAAAGAAATTCTTTATTTCTCCGATTGTAGCCTCCAGTGGTTTTCCTTTCGTAAGCATATGGTACCTGTTTGTGTACTCCACTACTCTTTTTAAAAAATCGTCATTGAAATAAGCAGAGAAATAATGTTTAGGAGACTCCAAAGTTACGTTAATTTCCGCAGATTGAGAAACACTCTCTTCCAATTGTATATCAAAAGGTCTTTTCCTCCAATATCACGGCGATTGGCGTTTTCAGTGACATTTTGTGGTGTCTCCGTAGCGTTAATTTCGTGATCATCTTCGTCACTTTGATCGTCTAAAGTTTCATCTCCCACAGAAGGTAGTTCCCAAGTCGCATCCACAAGCTCGTCATCGCTACTAAAATCCTCTAAATCCGACTCCAATAGTGCACTAAGTATTTCGTCTTCAGTGAATTGCTCTAAATGAAAAAAAAGATAAAAAAAAGATCATATTCATATTTCGTTAAATAAGTCCTGACACGCACAATTGTATCACTTGAAACAAAACAGTCTAAAAAACACTTGTAGTTACAAAATAAATACTGAATGCCACTTTTTAATTAAAACTTGTTCTGTTTTGATTGAGATTTTACATTTTTGATAATGATTTTTAATTTTTAAACAAGTCAAATAATTTATCATACTTACTCCTCCGACTCATTTTTGCAAATGATTGAAATGCAATATTAAATTAGCAAAATTCACCAAAACTAACGGACTCCGAAAACGGTCCGTTATGTTTTTTATTAAGCAAACAGCTCACACAATTGTGCTATTCAGATCTCATTATAATAGGGCAGATATTGAAGGAGATAATAAAATTTAAACGCACACGCACAATTGTGCGTACACGGTCGGAAAGGGATATATGTATGTGTATGTATATGTGCATGCACCACTTTTTCTTTTTATAAATTATTTTTTCCTTGATATTTTTCTTTTTTCTTTTATATGTACGTATCTTTATATATATGTATCTGTCACCGCACCTTTTTTTGTATATTTTTTTTTCATTTTTAATAGAAAACAATTTTTTGTATATGTAAATTAATATGTATACATATGTATGTATGTATGTCACCGCACCTTTAATTTTTTGTATATGTCACTTTAATTATTTTGCCGCTGCTTTTATTTTTATTTTTTCCAAATAGTGCCTTTCTTAGCGGCTCGAAGGACCAATGTTTGAAGCAGCAATGTCCAATTCACTTTATCTTGCTGACACTTACCACTTCCACTTATTTTAATAAAAACACGCGGTTAATGTGTAAATTCAATTTGGGTTTACTGAGCCCTTTTAATGAGTACAATTTCAGTAGAGTAATTACAAATTTTTGATTCGAGATTTTACTAAATCGCAGGCGACGGCGGGAAAACGAGAATTAGGCGGCGATGCGTATATTTCGTTTGCAGATCAAAACGAGACTGATCTTAACTTTTTAGTTGACCCCCTTTTCACCAGTGTGCTATGTGTTTGCGTGTGTGGATGTCCTCTCGCGTGTGGGTAGTGTTGATGTGTGGGTCCTGTGGAATGTAGCTTCGGTGTGTGAGGTGTATTGATGGTGGTGGTGTATTCGTGTAGTGGCATTAGGGGGGGGCGGCTTACCTCATTTAGCCACAAGTATAGTAGGCCATGTATGCTTTATTTGTTCTTTTTTCTATATTTATTTTCCAGGACAGTTTGGTGTAAATCTCCACCCCCCAGTATTTAGCTGTGGGGGATAGAGGCATGTAGTTGTGGCCCATAAAACTTTGTGTCGTTTAAAGATGTCCCATACGATGTCTTCGCGGAAGCGTTGAAAACTATGCGAAATTTTGTGGTTACCGCATGATGAGGTATGAAATAACCATTTTCTTTGTTGGTGACAGTTTGCTTGCTAACCTCCACGTGATCGAGAGCAATGTATTCTCGCATAAATGCAATGTACTGCTCCCGAAGACAGGGGTCGTTCATCAACCGCCGCTCGAGTTGTAGAAACTGGTGGACTGCCGATTGATGAGATTCTCTAAGAGCAGGAGCATCTGGTCAAAATAGTATTTGCACCTGGTACCTGCCGTTTGAAGAGCGGGTAACTGTGTCGTTGAAGATCGTCTCACAGTCATCCACGAGTATATCGGATGATAGTATGGCTTCTTCGAGCTTCTAAGTAACGTGTCTAGTCGTTGTTCGTTGACGCATTTAGCAGTGAGAGATGTGTGTAAAGTGGAGTGAGCAGAATTTGTGACTGGTCCAAGCACTACCCAACCAAGACGAGTGTTTAAAGTGCAAAGTTGCTCTGTAGAACCCTGTATGAAGCCCTACTGAAAGAGTCCCGTTAATACGTCAGCACCAAGGAAGTAATAGATATACTGTACTCGGAGTGCCAAATGTTGTGTCAGCTAGTGGTAAATCCTTTAAATGGCTCCAAGCTTCTGCGTCAATATGCGTATCTGGCGTTAGTGAGGTTATTGTCGGCACGACATAAGCTTCGAGTTTGTAGTTACTGCTGTTATCAAAGACAGCCTGCATCTGTACTGATATATGACTCTTGCTGAAGCCGGCAGCGGTAGAACCAATTTCTTCAATCGTATCTCCCTTGGGCGCCTACGAAGACACATACGTTTTGTAGTAGCATCGGTGATCAGACTCACCTGAGAACCAAGGTCGCAGAGAGGGCGACACGCAAATTTTCCTCCATTGTGGTCAGTTAGGATAACCTTCGCAGTCGCTAGCAAAATGGTCCGGTCTCCATTAATGAGAAATGACCCTACCTTCCTCAAATGTCACTGCTGTCGTGCGTATACCTGTGGAACATGCGTTGAAGGTGTGTCCACGGATATATTCCGATCGGGTCTGTTCTTGTTGATGGCTTCCGCCATAGTCGGTGAATTGTTCGCACCGTTGCCTTGCAGAGCATCGTATGATGACGGTGATGGCACTTTAAACAATCCCGCGATGTACAATCACGAAATCCATGATCACTTCCAAGGCAGTTGAAACATAATGAAAGCCGCTTAACTGTATCCCTCCGTTCCGGTATGGAAAGATTGACGAACCGTTGACATTTGTGTATTCGGTGTCGGTTAGCGCAAAGTTGGCAAACAACCGTAACCCCGTTGCCGTTGCAACGTTAGCCTTAACGGGTCGGATTGGTCTCTGATGAAGAGTTGTTACACCGTTCGTAGCTCCTTGAGGCAGATTGTTGGCACGCTTCTCAATAAATGTCAAAAAGTCCTGAGACATTAGTATGTTGTTCATCTGAAGGCTCATCCCCCACTCATACCTGATGATTGTGGGCAAGTTAGGTTGCAGAAGTGGCACCAATAGAGTGTCCCAATGCTTTACCGGAAGATCCATAACACTTAAGGCTCGCATCACATTTTGAACAGTGTCGACTAGTCGAAGCAAGGCTTTCTGGGATTGGACGGGTTGGTTGGGCAAATTCAGGATACCCTGCATGTGAGATTTTACTAAGAAGCGTGAATTATCAAATCGTCGTTTCATCTCCTGCCACATGTCCTCATAGCCGCCTGTATAAAGCCCACTGACCAACGGTATTTGCTTAATTTGTAACTGGAATCCAGATCCGTACGATTGTGAACTAGTGCCTCGAACAAATCTTTGAAAGGCAGCCAATTCGCTGGATCACCATTGAAAACAGGAATCTTATTTGGATTTAATCGCATGTCCAATTGATTCGCCACACAATTGCCACCTTCACCAGCGCCTCATACACGACGTGGTCGAATACATATTTATGTGTACAGCAACTCCATAGCAGCCATGAAGTCGTCATGTGGTCAATTTAGCTGGATTGTGCCGAAGGCACCAGGTCCTCGTATGATACTCCATAAACCTTTCAAAATGTTTGTCCAACTGTGCGCGAATCACATCGCACTCAATGTTGTCCGGATCGTAATTAGCTGCTTCTGTCATTTTGCCAATGCGAACAATTGCGGCATGCGCTGAAGTACGTATATTCAAACTAGCGATAATTAAAATCTCTACATTAAACCAGGATCCAATAAATTCCTCACAGGAAGCACCTCAAAAGATGTACAAAGTGGTATTGAATTCCGTCCAAGTGAAACTACTAGTCTACAGGCCACAAGACTAAAAGGAGGTTACAATTATATTGATCATTCAGAATTCAGTAATCAACTGACTGGTATTGGTTTGTGTCTTTACTAATTATGCGCAGGACTGTATTCTAAAGAACTTAAATCTTAAACTAGCAGGCTTTCATTACAGAATTTTCTCCTAAAATATTTCATAAACTAAACGCTTCATCGAAGAAACTAAAAGACCTCTAAATATTTTCAGAAGCAACAAAATAGTTATCTTAGAAAGTAAGACTCACCATCATGTACTCAATAAAACATGTAATCTAGTAGAATGCGACTAACATACTTGTAGTATAAAAAACTGCTGACAATATTAAAAAATTTTGCTTAAACAAACTTGGTAACAGCAATATATAGCACATCTGAAGATTTGTATGAGGAAAATAAACTATTGAAAGAAACATTTAACATAAAGTTTTTTAGCAATTACCTCGTGGCAGACGTTTGGAAAATTAAACAAAAAAATTTCGAAAGTATTTTAAGAAGTCTGAATTTTATAAATATTTTTTTAATACCTTCTTTTAGCTTATTCATAAAAAGACAGACATTTTCTCTCCGGTTACAACAGTTCGGTATAGAAGTACGTGTAACTACTGTACTTATTAGGTTTAATGCACATAACTCCCAAAAATACTTAATCTTAATGAACCAAACTTTATCAAAACAAATATGTTTATTATTCCTCTTCGAAATTGTAAAAATATAATAATATATATAAAAATCAATAAACGAAAGCGTCAGACACACAAAATTTTGCATGGAACATTATATGTGCTGAGCTTAATAGTAGCTGGTATCAAAATTAGACAATGGTCGTGGCCCTGCCCATATTACTGTGAAAATCCATATTTTGGGGCCTGCTATACCAATTTCAACCAAATTTCGTACATAGTATTATCCAGATATTCCTATATTACAGTGTGAAAATTAAGCAAAATCGGACTAGTAATGATATTGAAATACACACTCTATATATATATATA